>NW_026843671.1:0-300000 GCF_030254825.1 Meriones unguiculatus
AACTGAAAGTGATACCTTAACTGTTGTATTTCTAACCCTTCAGCTACTACTGATCTCTCTTCCAAACAGGGAGGCCCCATAGAAGACGTCTCTCTGGAACATGAAGGTTATCAAAAGATGGGCTATGGCTCTGCAACCTTTCATCCCCAATTGTGCATTCAGGCAAATCTAGTCCTACTGAAGCCCATATACATAACAAGGATGAAACATTAATTAACAACTTCTTCCTCCCACATGTACTGTGTCACAGAATGTGGAATCTGCAATATCCAACCTACTTAACACCATCTACACCTAAGAAACCTCTGCATCTCAGAAATTGCTTTAGTATCCTGAAATTGAATTTCCTTCAATTGTGCCATTGAAGCTGGTGGTACTAGAAAGGCAATAAAAAGTCTAATCAAGTATTACTGAAGCGTGATCCCCATAACCTTATGTCTACTACTTTCAAAACTATGTATAGAATTTCTCACACAAATTGGGATGTAGAAAGCAAGGTTCAAAACTTCTAGGAACCAGATATTCTGTTTTCTAATCTGTCTTTCTATTGTACAGCAGAAGCAATGACTGTGTGTGCATACTGACAGTACTAGTATAACAACCGCAACTTTCCACTGCCATGGCTGTAAAGCCTCCATGTCCCCAGGGAAACCACACACTAGAAGAGTCAGACAACAAGGGCTTCTGCCCATCTCACCACGTAGACCAACAAAACCACAGTATGACCCAGGTCCATCTCATTCCCAATAGACTATTATATGTAGTTCAGTAGACTTGTTCATACTGGCCTGTGGAGAGCACACTTTACACACATAAAATAGTGTGATTTGTAGCCTCCCTCCTTCCCAGGTCCATCTCATTCCCAATAGACTCTTATATGTAGTTCAGTAGACTTGTTCATACTGGCCTGTGGAGAGCACACTTTACACACATAAAATAGTGTGGTTTGTAGCCTCCCTCCTCCCAATACCTGCATTAGAGGAGAATTTGGGAAAGAATTTGCACACTACCTCCTACTGGTGTTCCTGATTATTAGGGCTAGTCAGAGTCTCTTATTAACTTGGACAATCCAGCTGGACATCAGGACACTAGCAGTGAGCTCCTCTTCTTGGGAATCAGAGATCAAGTAACTCAGACAGCTGAGGCCTTCCCAGCTAAGGGCAGACAGGGTCCTAGTCTGAGAAATATTTTTTTCTGTATGATTTTCCATTCTCCAGGAGCTCTCCCTGTTCCTCTTAAAAGGCACATTCATTTCCACATTCAAGTCCAGTGTAGATCCCTACCTCATTGCTGAGAACTCTTGCTGCCAATTTTTAATCAAAGTCAAACAGTAACAACAATTAACAAAAACAGTCGTCATCGATTTAAAATTAATGAGCAGTAAATGAAACTTGCCTTCTGGCTTGACAGGCAAGTCTCCCTGGAGACACTGATTGGACAGAGTGTCGTGAGTGACATGAGCCCTTCCCTTAGGGTTAGTGCCTGATGAAGATATACAGCATAATAGTCCCAGTCCCAGTTAGCCATTCATGCCCATGCCTTTTCCAGACCTGCAGAGATGTGCATTTCAGTAGCAAATGTGTCTGTCTTCTATCTATCTTCCCACCTGTCCCACCAGGCAGGGACCATCATTTCAATCAGCCCTGCTCAGTGGCCTACTCCTACCATTTATGGGCAGTGACACTCCACTCACCATGCTGGGACTTTGGAACTTGCTTGAACTTCCCTCACAACACCTAGCAGCAGTGCTCAGAGCACTTCACATGGAATCATTTAAGCTGGTCAGCTACAGAACAAAACCTCCAGAATAACTCCCTGAAGAACCTGCCTCTTATCCTGACAGTCAAGTCTACCTCAAGGCCCTGATTGGCCAATTTGTCTTGAGTGATATGAACACTTTTGTTAGGGTTAGAATATTCTGAAGGTACATAGCCTATTGGTTCCTGATTCAGGTTATCCTTTACAGGGACAAAACGTTTCTAGGTATGCAGAGATTTGTAATTCAATAACATTTGGTGCCTTATCTAATAGCCTTCCTGTTTGTCTTTCCATCCAGTCCAGGGAGTACCCACTACTCTACCTAGTGATGCACACCATCCTGTGCCTCCCATCTGTGAACAATGACCCTCCTATCACCATTTGGGGCCTTTGGAATATCCTCGAGCTTGCCTCAAAATCTGTGGTGTCCACTCTCAAATCTCAGAACACTGGGGCTTTCAAGCCTGCTCAGAAACAGAGCAGAACCTAGAGTGCTGCCTCTAGAAGGGCCTGCCTTCTCTTCTGCATGGAGGCCCTGATTGGCCCTTTAATCTTGAGTGATATAAACACCTCTGTTAGGGTTAGAATGTGCTTAAGGTACATAGCATATTGGTTCTTGGTTCAGGCTTCCTATCCAAGGACAAAACTTTTCCAGGTCACCCACGAATACTTCCTTCCCCTTCTTCTTACTGTAATCAAGGTGGATAACTAGTATAATGAAATTGAAGTGGAGTTATCAGTCTGTCCCACAATTACAGAAAGAGAGTTTAGGAAACAAGGGTTTGAGTTTTTTCTTATGTTGGGTTCAGGTAAACTGCAGCTACTTTTTAAATGGTAGGCATGAGACAAACCTAACAGAATAGCAAGAAAGTAATGATAAACACTGAAGTTCATTATTGTTAGCCTGAACATCTTCTTCAGTGAGGAATGGAAAACGAAACAGATATACACATATATATCCTTCAACGTTCCATAGATGAACAGAACTCATAGAATAAATCTCTCTGTATATAGAAAGTTTATTCATTCAAATATCTCACAAGCTGTAGTCCAACTAGTCCAAACAATGGCTGACTATCAATGGAAAGTTGAAGAAGCAAATAGTTATTCAGTGCAGGTAGCTGAATATCTCAGATGGTCTTCAGTATATAACAGAATTCCAAGGAGTAGCAAAAAAAAAAAAAAATGAACTTGGTAGCCAGAGGTAGGGCAAGCAGAAAAAGAGAAAAAGCTAATACTTTCAATGTCCTTTACATAGACAGGATATAATCAGACTAGACACAGCTGTGGATGAGATTAAAGGTGAATTTTATCACCTTAAAACACTCAGATTAAAGAAGGATTTTTCCACTTCAAAAGATGTGAGTATGAAAAATTCCCCACAGTACCCAACTCTTTGTGTTTGCCGTAGGTCCAGATATAGTAAAAATGACTGCCTAGACTAGCCAACACACTAGGCAATGCAGAAGAACTGAGAAAGAGTTTTTTTGCTGGGGCAGGCAATAAGAGCATGTGAGCCATTTCCAAAGCAATGGTTTTCTTCAACAAAGCAAGCACTGGGATTTCACTTTGGGAATATGGATAGGACCAAATGTGGGTTCAACTACTCTGAGCCATGCTAAATAATATCTATGCTAAATTAAATCCTATTCTGAATGTAATCACAATGTAAAATCAGAGCTTTAAGGGCACTCTTTGCACAAAATCATGCTGAAATATATGCAATTTCAAAGAATGATGGACAGAAATGCCTTTGGAATTTTTATTTTGGACCACAATTTCTTACCTGAAAATCAAGTAAATGACTCCACTAAAGTAGATGCTCAGGAGGTAATGCCTTTAGTAATCATGATTTCTGATCTATCAGATTGATGTTTTAATGCAACATTTCCCACTTATACAAAGGACAGAGAGCACCAGTTCAGAAAACTTCAATTCAAAAATACATCTGTCAGCACTGTGGACAGTATCCTTGAGGGGAAACAAACCTATAAATTGCAATACACTGTTTATTTTTTAAATCATTTTGATACATGATACTTCCACATAGCAATGAATATTTTAGAATTTGATCTGTGGATATTGGCATGGCGGCACACACCAATAATAACAGCACTCAGGAAGAATGAGGCCCAAATTTGCTGCCAACCCAGTCTACAAATTGAGAACAGGACAGCCAAGGCTACACAAGAAAATTCTGTCTGAAAAACAAACAAACAAGCAAACAAAAGAATTCACTCTGTGGACCAAGCTGACCACAATCTCAGAGAGATTAGCCTACCATGGACTCCCAGGTCTAGAATTACAGGGATGCACTTCTGAGCCAAGTGGAGATATGTTTATAAAATGACCTATCCTTGAATCAAGGAACAAAATTATAAAATAAGATGTACAAAGGAACCATTTTTCTTTTAATGAACAGTACTAAATCTTCAAATGCTACAATTATTTACACCTGAAAAACATTTCTGCCATCAATAAGTGTTTTTTTGCTTTAATATTATCTATTTAAAAATGTTTGTGTGTATACAACTATGCTACGGTATATATGTGCCAGTGAGAGGACAACTTGTTATTTATTATCTACATCCCATATGTGAGTTCTCAAAATGGAACCCAAAGAGTCTTAGCCGGTGACCAAAATGGCCCTCATTTAGGTTGAAAAAAATTATGTATGTGCTAGTGTGTGAGTTTGCATATACAGCAGCAAACTGTAAAATTTATAATTAAAAAGTATAAATTTTTTAATATTTATGCAAATATTAAAAAAATTGTAGGAGTGATAATTGCTACCCAGAGGTTGAGCTCAAATCATCAAGGTTAGCAACAACCAACTTTACCTACTAAGACAGTTCTCTGACATTCACTTATAGTTCTGAGAAAGTGTTAAGAACAAGTATTTACTCCTAAGAATGAAGTAACACATTTCAAACCAGGAAATCAGTAAATTATTTTCATTTGTTAAGAGCATTTATTATTCAAATAACATCATTTTCTTCCATCCTCAGATGACAATTTGTTTATAATCTGAATAGAAGATAATATTGTATGAATATACTGTTTCAACTAAGTTTGAGTACCAATGAGTTCAGGGGGAAAGTTTGTGGTATGTAAAACTGGCAAAGTAACCTTGAAGATCGTGTAACAATGACAAAAATAATCCCCAGTGTCACACACCCTTCATATATCTGCCATGACCTAAGATCCCTTACTTACATTACGGACACATAACATGCTTTTTTTGAAATAAATCTCGTTTCTGTTACATTATCTAATATCTCTAGATAATTCTCTTAGAAGGCAGTTCTTCAAGATGTGACATATAGTAAATATGGGAACATAAAGAAACATGGGACATCAAACAATATGTACATACATAAACACATACTATTGAACATTTTAACATTAATTAATTACTGACATTTAAGCAAGGCTGAAAGCAAAGGAATTTATGAAAACATTAAAAAAGTACCACGCTTTCTCAGAGACCCTTCCTTGAAAACTATGATCACACACTACCTGACAGAAATAAGCAATGGACCACATAGATGATGATGGAGATCCCATTCTATACATTCCAGCAGAAAAATACCTATCATGAAGTAAATGCATTAGAACATGAACAGCCGCCACAGAAAGAATACCAGAACAAGCTAATAAACTTCTTTGAATGGATTTGCTACACATACAAAAAACTTTAATACCTACTCCAATGTCTCAAATTACTGACTATAACCACTGTTGGTGATATCCTCCATTACATTTAAGCGAACATGGTAAATCATTTACTTCCTCCAAGGCTATAGTAAAAACAAATTTAAAAGTTTATTTTCTCAAAATTGAATACATTTACTAAATCCAAAGTCATCAAATCTTATATACAAATAGGGTCGCTCTCTTCTATGAGTTCTTTTCTACTTCTCGATCTCAAGATATATAAAGATTTAAGATATTTACAGTACTAGAGACATGGATTGGCAGTGAAGTTCATTCCCAGAACCTAGGTCAGGTTTTTACAATGTTCTATAATTCCTGTTACAAGAAGTTCATAAGGTCTGTTCTTCATGGAAACCAGAATGGACAGGAACATAAACTCAAAAAGACATACTGAGATCACATAACAGAAATTAAAGCAAATTCTTAAACTAATATATTTACTCATGAGTGTGTTGTGTAGGCATTCATTCCTGGAACTCAGGTGTTGAGGCATCTACCAGTTTCTACAGAGTTTTTCTTCATAAAGTCCTTCATGTAATAGAAATCAAACATGTAGTTTTGAAGTCAGAGAAATGAATCCTCATTGTTGGAATCATTTGTGAACAGGAAAAGCAGCCCTCTTGAAGAAGTATGTTACTTGGCGTGGGATTGATAGTTTCAACTGCATAGCATCTGTAATTCCCACTCTCTGCTACATGCTGCAGGTTGAGGATGTGAGCTCTGAGCTTCCTGCTTTAGCGACCATGTATGACACTTGTGATTCCCATTTCATAGAGATCCCATATCCCACTGGAACCGTAAGGCAAACCAACACATTTGGAAGTTGACATTGTGTTTTGTTACAGAAATAGCACTAATACACACACATAAATTTTATAACTGAATGATTTATTTCAAGTAATTGAAGAGAATTGAGAAATCTATGAAGGTTACCTTACGGTTTAAATTCCTAGGCCTTTTTTCCATATTGACTTTTAATTGGAAACAAAAGAAGGATGGAATGTCATAATGCATGAATACATTGTTGACACTTGTTAGAATTTTCCTCCCAAATAATCTCCTGTAATTGAATGCAAGTTAGTTGATCAAAGACCTTCACAAATCTTTTATCCTAACAGATTTTCTTGAGAATGAGTTCTTTCAGGTTCTCAAAGACTACTGTGATATGCAAAGGCTTTAAGAGGTTGCTCACACACCAAAACTTTTACTCTTCTATACTGGTACAATGAAGTGCAAAAGTGTACCATACTGACTACGTTCATAAGGTTTCTCTGGAGCATGACTTTTTCTTCTGATTTCAAAGACAACTCCATGAAAAGGATTTACCACATTGCTTATCCAGAGGGTCTTAGTGCAGTATGTGTTCTTCTATGTATGTGGAGATAATTGCATTAAGAAAAGGTTTTATCACATTGCTTACATGTGTAAGGTTTCTCTCTACTATCCCTTTATAGACTTTGACTTTCAAGTTGACTTTGACATGCAAAACATGCAAAATTAATTTGCATGTTGGAACATGGTAAAAAAATTAATACCTATTTATTGCTTTTTAGGTACCAGCCTCCACTAAATTTTAGAGTGACATTTTACATCAGGTGACACCTTCAATGACATAAACAAATCCCATATCCCTAAATCATGACTGATTAAAAAATTAGTTGTAAAACAGCATATATATTATGATTTTCAAGCTCAGAACCTCTATAACTTTCTGGTTCACTGGGTGGATATGTATCACAGATCAGTTCCCAAGAGTGCTATGTTACTAATCATTAAGTAGTTACTGGTGACAATAAATTTTTGTTATTTGCATTGAGCTAGTGTTTGAGTTATTTTGGATCCAGCAGACCAAAGTATACAAAGGCCTTACCATATTTCTTATATTTTGAGAATTTCTCTCCAGTATGAACTTATGATAATGAAGAATGTAGATATGTACAAAACCCTCATATTTAACACATTTATAATGTTTCTCTCGAGTAGGAATTCTTTCATGATGATGAAGAGTATACAAATGTGGAATAGCTTCACCATGTTAAATGCACTCATAGTCTTTCTGTCCAATATGAATTCTTTCATGAATTTCAAGATGATTTTGAAGAGCAAGTTTTACCACATTGGTTACATTTGTAAGGCTTCTTCCCAGTATGTGTTCTTTATCTTATAGGACAATAATATTACATCGAAAGGCTTTATCACATTGGTTTCTCTCCAGTGTGTACTCTCCAATGTACATGAATATTATTATGGCATTTAAAGGCTTGACACATTAGTTACATTAATAGGGTTTCACTGCATGAGGTGTTCTTGTTCAAGATGACTCTTACATGAAAAGCCTTTATGATATTGGTTAAATTCATAGAGATTTCCTGCAACATGCATTTTTTATACTTAAGAGATGACTGTGTTGTACAAAGGAGATGCCACACTGATTACATTAATAAAGTGTTTTTTTTTTTTTTTCTCCAGGGTAAGTTATGTTTTCAGAAATTACTCTGAAATGCATACACATTATCACGTTAGGTAATTCAAAGGATTTCTCTCCAGTATGTGTTCTTTTATGGACTACCAGATGACTGTTCAGTGCAAAGGCTTTACCTCGTTGGTTACGTTCAAAAGGTTTCTTTCCAGTGTGGGTTCCTTTAGGTCTTAGGAGATCACTGTTACATGCAAAGGCTTTACCACATCATTTATGTTCATAAGTTTTATCTCCAGTATGGGTTCTTTTATGTACTAAGAGATGACTCTTACCTGCAAAGCCTTTACCACATTGGTTACATTCATAAGGTTTCTCTCTAGTGTGAGTTCTTTTATGTACTAGGAGATTACTGGTAGCTGCAAAGGCTTTACCACATTGGTTGCATTCATAGGGTTTTTCTCCAGTGTGAGTTCTGCTATGTAATAGGAGAGCACTCCTTCGTGCAAAGGCTTTCCCACACTGGTTACATTTATAAGGTTTCTCTCCAGTGTGAGTTCTTTTATGTATTAGAAGAACACTGTTATCTGCAAAGGCTTTACCACACTGGTTACATTCATAAGGTTTCTCTCCAGTGTGCGTTCTTTTATGTCTTAAGAGATGACTGTTATCTGCAAAGGCTTTACAACACTGGTTACATTCATAAGGTTTCTCTCCAGTGTGAGTTCTTTTATGAATTATGAAAACATTCTTGTATGCAAAGGCTTTACCACACTGGTTACATTCATAGGGTTTTTCTCCAGTGTGAGTTCTGTTATGTGAGAGGAGAGTACTCCTCTGTGCAAAGGCTTTACCACATTGGTCACATTCATGCGGTTTCTCTCCCGTGTGAGTTCTTTTATGTAGATGGAGATTACTGTTAGTTGAAAACGCTTTACCACATTCATTGCATTCATAAGATTTCTCTCCTGTGTGAGTTCTTTTGTGTATTTGAAGATTACTATTACATGCAAAGGCTTTTCCACATTGTATACATTCATAAGGTTTCTCTCCAGTGTGAGTTCTTTTATGTATTAAGAGATCACTACTATGTGCAAAGGCTTTACCACACTGGTTACATTCATGGGGTTTTTCTCCAGTGTGAGTTCTGTTATGTAATAGGAGAGCACTCCTCTGTGCAAAGGCTTTATCACACTGGTTACATTCATAAGGTTTCTCTCCAGTGTGAGTTCTTTTATGTCTTAGGAGATGACTGTTGTGTGCAAAGGCTTTACCACACTGGTTACATTTATGGGGTTTCTCCTCTATATGTGTCCTTTTATGTCTTAGGAGATAACTGTTATTTGCAAAAGCGTTACCATATTGTTTTGATTCATAGCGATCCGCACCAGTGTGCATACTTTCATATGTGTGGGAATTCCTGTGATGTGCAAAGACTTCATCATATTGAGTATCTTCAGGGGGGTTGTGTCCACTATGACTGTTTTCATACCTGCAAAGATAATTAGCACATATGAAAGCTTTACCACATTCATTACACTGATGAATCTAATTGTCCATGTCACATAATTTTACATTTTGGTTTAAAGGTAAATAGGAATTACATCTTGAGTTTTCATCATTATTTTTACTTTCATGGTGTTCTCCTTCTCTAGCGGTTGTTTTGCATATTTGAAAATACTTGTGATGGTAAAAATATTCACCTGGCTCACATTTATATCATACTTTTTTCTATAAGATATTTTTCCACAGATTTATAGAAAACTGCAAGACCTCAAAACTTTAACACAGTGGCTAGATTAATAAATTTCCCTATACTGTGCACCATGGTAAATTGGCAAAGATAAATGTGACAAGCAGAAGAATTTTATATTCTTAAAACTACATTTTCTGAAGTGTGATTTTGTGAGAATTCCTAATGAAGTTGAATGACTAGTTAATTGATGTTGGTGTATATTGTGTGAAAATGTGTCAGTGTGTGTGAGAGAATGCTGATTGTTGAGTCAGCAGAGAGCTAAGTGCTTACCAGATTGCAGAATTGCTCTTTTTATGGATCATCACCTGCCCTATATTTTGTAGATATTTGTCCATCCTTACTTATCTTTTGTAAATAATAAAGAGCTGACAACTGATAGCAGGGCACAAAATGGAAGCCAGAGCTTCTGAGAGAGGATTGCTGGGAAGAAGAAATCAAATGACAGGCGATTCACCAGCAGGGCACTGAGGGTAACAGATGGACATGGAATTGAACAAAGAGGTACAGCTGGACATGTATTGGGACACTGTGCTAGGTTCATTTGAGTTAGGGAAAAAAGGGTTCAGAATCTGCCTAAATTGCCTAAGCTGTAAAGTATTAAAAAAGCCTCTGTGTCATTATTTGTACTGCTTGCATCTCTGAATACCCCATGTAAAGCATAATAGGTATCACCTTATAAACATCTACTCAAAATGGGGAATACTACATATTTTATTTGTTCTGGGTGGTACATTGTTTCTTTCAATAAACCTATACTAATATGACTTGTATTCAGTGTGATATATAATAGACCTATTAAAAGAAAATTAATAAATGACATGGTTTTATGTTGTATTTACACATTTGATTTTTGTTCATCATAGACATGTGCTATAGGGATTATGGTTTTTCCACAATATTCTTGACTCTAAAAAAAACTGCACTTCTCACAAAACTTAGCAACATTACTATAAGTACATGAGTAATCCCAGCTTTACTATGGACTAGTTTATGAGGATAATGTTTTGGACATACTTTCATCACCTATTTAATGTGAATACCTGTGGCAATATCTTAGTTATAGGAGATTAAACAAATTGCAGATTGTACCTTACAGTGCTAACAGGTCTATGATTTAAACATTGATCTTGCATAAGGTATGATTTCCTTGTATTCTTTGTTAGAGGAGTGCCTTGCAAACACACATCAAATACCTAACATGAAGGTACATGGTTTAGTAACAAGTTAGTAATCCTCAATAAATACACTTAAAGCAGCTCATTGACACTGTTCCTTCTTTGTCAAATATGTCTTCCAGGATATATTAAAATTTTCACAGAACCATATTCACATCAGCTTACAGATGAAAATTACCTTGAATGTCTTCTAGAACTTTGACAATGCTATTCAACATTATGACCTTCCCAATTATAACTTAAAATAGAGTAAAAGAAAATGTATGATTTATTATTGGAAATAAGGCTAAATTTAGGTCATGATATTGGTTCAATCAAAGAACCATTGACCTCCTTCTTCATCCCTCCTTTCTTCATTCAGAAGAAATTACAGAAGCGTACCAATAATGAATAAAGAGTTTCCCCATATATTAAAAAGTAAAGAAAATTCATTGTTCTACCTATAGCAGTGAGGTTCCTGTACGTCTCCAGCATCACATCTTTGTAGAGACTCCTTTGGGAAGGATCCAGCAAAGCCCACTCTTCTAGAGTGAAGTTCACATGCACATCATTGTAGGTCAATGTACTCTGAAATATCCATACATGTGTACAACAGAAAGCATGATACTTAGAATACTGAAAACATATACTTCATTTACAACATTTTCACAGAATCCTGTTGTTTCTTCTGCTTATTTTCTGACACACAGTTTCTAATGAAATACCTAGCTCCATTCAATAGGAAACTGTATAATGAGGTTCACCTCTCTAATTTCTGCATCCTTTAATAAGGATATATACTTTCAAGAAAAATGCCAATTAAGAAAGAGAGAGAGCATAAAGATTCAACAGTAGTAGGCCCACATAAGAGAAAGAGTATAAATGATTCCTGACTCTAAAAACAATGAACAAGCTGGGTGTATTTTCTGATGTCTTTAATCACAAAATCACTTAGGAGATAGAGGCAGGGTTATCTCATAAAGCTAGATGCTAGCCTGCTTTATGCAATAAGTTCCAGGACACTCAGAGGTACATAATAAGACCCTGAATATTATGCAAAAATTGATCAAACAAAAAAGAAAGAACTTAAAAATCTTTCTCAAGTTTCTACAAAGAGTTATACATTCTTTCCAGTTCAGAATATATGTCAAGAAACCTGAAGTGCCTCATTTTAAACTGTAACATTAGTATGATCTTGCTAAAATGAAATATATCTTTGAACACTTACAAAGGACAGATGAAAATTTTAGCAATGTAAATGTTGGTAATAATAAGCAACATGGGGGATGGAGGTATGGCTCGGTGATTAAGAACACTGCTCTTCCAGAGGACCCAGAGTAAATTCTCAGCACCCACATGACAGCTCATAGCTATTTGTAACACAAATATACTCAATAAAATACTAAAAAACCAAATCCAAGAATGCATTAAAGATATACATGATGAACCAATAGGCTTCATCTCAGGGATATAGGGATGATTCAACATTCATGGTTCCATCAATGTAATCCACCATATAAACAAACTGAAAGTATCAAAATAATATCATCTCATTAGATGAGAAAAAGCCTTTGCAAAAATCCAACATTCCTTCCTGTTAAAAGACTTGGAGAAATCAGACATACAAGGAATCAGGCACATACATAACATAACAAAGGCAGTAAAATGCAAGCTGATATTCAACATCAAATTATTTGAAGAGAAACTTTAAGAAACTCCACTCATATGAGGTACAGGACAAGGATGCATACCCTCTCTATATCTCTTTCATATATTCCTTAATTCCTAGTTAGAGCAATAAGACAACTGAAGGTTATCAATGAGATGCGAAGCAGAAAGAAAGAAGTATCACTATTGAAAGATGATTTACTTTAAATACATAGGTGACCCAAGAAATTCTACTGGAGAATTCTTACTGTTGATATACACTTTCCACAAAGTGGCTGAGAACACAATAAACTAAAATTTCACTAGCCCTTCTGTACACAAATGAAAAAAATTGGACTGAGAATGAAATTTGGGAAACAACACCCTGAACAGTAGCCACAAACAGTATAAAATATTTTGTTGTAACTCTAACTAAGCAAGTGAAAGTCTTCTATGACTAGAATTTCAAGTATTTAAAGAAAGAAACTGAAGATACCAGAAGATGGTAAGATCTCCCAAAATCATGGATATATAGAATTAACATAGTAAAAGAGCATTCTTTAAAAAAAATGCAGTCCACAGGTTCAATCCATTTCCCAAAAACATTCCAACATAATTCTTTACAGACCTTGAAAAAGCAAACATTAACTTCATATGGAAAAATAAAATACCCTTGATAGCAGACCAATCTTGTAAAATTGGAATAAGGACACAGAAATAAACCCACATTCCTACTGGAACTTTACTTTCAACAAAGATAAAATCATACAATGGGAAAAAAAGACAGCATCTTCAACAAATGGTGGTGGTACAACTATATGTCTACATGTAGAAAAATGAAAATAGACCCTTTGTATCACTCTGCAGAAACTCAAGTCCAAGGGGATCAAAGACCTTGACATAAAACCAGAAACTCTAAATCATTTAGAAGGCAAGGTGGAGAAAAATTTGGAACTCATTAACACAGGAGATAATAGAACAAGAACAGCACAGGATCTAAGATCAACAATTAATAAATGGGATCTCAAGAAACTGAAAAGCTTCTATAAGTCAAAGGACACTATCACTCAAACAAACAGCAGTCAACAGTTCGGGAAAATATCTACACCAACCCTACATCAGACAGAAAGGTAATATCAAAAATATACAAAGAACTTAGGATATTAAACACCAACAAATCAAATAATCCAATTTAAAAATGGGGTTCAGAGCTAAACTGAGAAGCCACAAGAGAGGAATCTCAAAAGGCATAGAAGCACTTAAAAATGATTGAAATCCTTGGACATCACACAAATGGAAATCAAAATGACTCTAAGATTCCATCTTACACCACTCAAATGACTAAGATAAAAAATTCAAGTAACAACATATTCTGGTGAGGATGTGGAGAAAAGGGAACTTTCCTCCACTGCTGATGGGAGTGTAAACTTGTTCAATTTCTCTGAAATCAATCTAGTGTATTCTCAGAAAGCTGGGAAGAGTTCTACCTCAATACCCAGCTATACCACTCCAGGGAATATATTCAAAAGATGGCCCATTATAGAACAAGGACATTTGTTCTACTGTGGTCAGACCTGTTTTATTCATAACAGTCAGAAACTAAGGAATGGATAAAGAAGTTCTAGTACATTTACACATGGAACACTACCCAGGTATTAAAAATAAGAAATCATGGAAATTGCAGGCAAATGGATTGAACTAGAAAAGATCATCCTGAGATAGTTAACCTAGACATAGAAACACATAGTTTATAAACTGATATTAGACCTATAGTACAGGATAACAATACTACAATCCATCCACCTGAAGAAGCTAAGAAACAAGAAGGGTCCATAGTAGGTTGCCAGAATGTCGCTCAGAATAGAAAACAGAAGAGACAGCAGAAGTGGGAACTCGGCAGAAGTTGAAATGGGGAGGGAAACAAATGTGGGCATCAGATGTGGGGAGAATTGTAGTAGGAGGTGAGAGGGCTGAGAACAAGAAGGGAAACTGAGAGGGGCATCTCTTTGACAAGCTGGAGTCATTTGACAGGGAAGGTTCCTGAGAGGATATTGGTGTGACTCTCACTGAGACTCCTAATGGAGGGGCGGAGGAAAGAGACATGGAAACTGAAGTAACCACCTGCTAGCAGACAGGACTAGTGGAGAGAGGGAACAAAAACTGAATCACAAAAATCATGATCCAAAAATTACCCTGCCTACAAGAAGTTTAGGGTGGGGAGAAAGAAGGATGAGGGTGGGCTGAGAGGAGAGGAAGGAGGGATTACCCTATGGATGTGAAGTCAAAAAACAAAGTAATTTCTTAAAAAATTAATACACTCAGAGAGGGACAGTGGGCTTGAGAGGGGATAAGGGAGGGGGCTATCAGTGGGATATAAAATGAAAGTAATAAATAAAAGAGAAAAAAATAATATTTATACATTCTCTGAAAATGCAGTGAAAACTGGCAACATGACCGTGACCATCAAATTAGAATGTTCAAAATGAACCCCCAAAAGTGTCATCACGTCTTCATATATGTCACAGCCTAAGAAAAATATTACACACATACAACATGTTTTTTTTTGAAATAAATTTCATTGTTGTTGCATTATCTAGAACCTGTAGAAAATTCTCTCACAAGGCAGACCTTCAGCATGATGTGCCATATAGTAACAAATGAGGACATAAAGACGCATGTAACTTCAAACCATACATACATACATAAATTGTATTGAGCATTTTAATATTAACATTGTTAAAATATGCTGACAAAACAGAACACATTGGGGGTACATCTTCCATCCATGCACTTGTACTCAGAAAGCTGACACATGAGAATCAAGAATTCAAATGTAGCCTTGACTAATTATTAACATCCAAACCAGGTTTGAAAACAAACATCACCATCTAAGAAATCAGTCCCGAATTTTTAATTCTACCTTACTTAATTTTTTAGATCTTGAGCAGGATAAGAAATATCTGAGGCCAAATTACAACACAAATGACCTCTAGCTTAATTTTTCATGGAGCCTATTTTCCACTGAAATCCTATCACCTCCACTTCCTATGTAGGTACATACATAGGCATAATTTTTTTTTCTCCTAACCTGCTACTGTGTTGCTGTGATTGAATACCCTAACCACCAACATCTCCAGTCATGAATGAGTTTACTTGTTTGGTCCTGTCAGACCACAGTCCATCATTTTGGAAACCTAGGATAGAAACTGAAGTTTCAAGAAAACTTAAGCAAAAACCATGGCAAATATTGTTTCCTGCCTTGCTCTCTTGTTTCTTCATCGTCTCATGCTCAGCTAGCTTTCTTGTCGAGCTAAGAGCTGCCTGCTTAAGGATACTGCCACCCTCAATTGACTATCCTTCTATAAAAATCATGAGTCAACACAGTCTCTCACTTTCATAGAAACCAGCCATTTTCTCATTACTTTATTTATTTTTTCACTTTATATCCTTCTTACAGCTCGTAGTCCTCTTTTCCAGGTATCATCCTCCCACCCACTTCGCCTACTCCTCCTCTCCTTCTTCTCAGGCAAGGGAAGCCTCCCCACACCAACTCTACTCATCACGTCAAGTTGCATGCGAAATAAGTGCATCTTCTTCCACTGAGGCCAGACAACACAGCCCAACTAGGGCAAAGTGACTCATAAACAGACAACTGTGTCCATGTCACCCATAGTGCCCATTTCAAATGCTAGGTGACAGACATGAACACAAAGCTGCCCATCAGCTAAATATGTGTAGGGTGCCTAGGTCCAGTCCATGCATGCTCTTTGGATGCCATTTTATGATGGCATGCTGCCAACTGAATTTGCCATGTGAAAAAAATTCAGAATTCTCAGCAGAATTATGAAGATGTATTTAGCACAGAGACAAAATATGACTTTTGTACTTACTTTACAATGACAATAATGCAAATTGTGTACAATTTTGTGAAAGAATTAAGCAAAAATGACAAGAACATAAGCCCAAAAATATAGTCAAGATTTCATCAAGATACCTAAGGAAACTCAACCAAGAAAAAAATATGATACAGGCCAATGTTACCTATGATTGTAAACACACAGAAATTAAATAAACAAAAACATCACCACTCCCACAAAATAACTCAAAGTGACCCCTACACTGTTCAAATTACCTTCTAGATACAACTGATTCTTTTTCAAAGAAAGTCCCCATGCTCTAGACCTCTCTCTGTAAATGGAGGTCACCATAAAGGTGGGCTATGGGGCTGTAGTTCATGGCCCCCTAGTGACTGAAGGTAAACCCAGTCCTACTGATTCCCATAAACAAAACAATGTGAAATAATAATTTTATGTCTCGTTCTTGCCACATGTATTCCAGCACAAGACATGAAATCTGTACTGTGTAACTGCATAACAGCATGTACACTTGAGACATCTAACACCATGTATACTTGAGACATCTCTGCAACTCAGAAACTCCTTTTAACCCTGGAATTGAGTTCCTTAATTCACATCACTGTGGTTCCTCTTAGTAGAAAGGAAAAAGTATGATAATCAAATATTGCTGAAGTCTGATCCACATTTCTTCCTTGACACCATTTTGTACCCTATTTTTAAACTTGTAACATTTATCACAAAACAACTGAATAAGGAAACAAGGTTTAAAACTTCCAGAAACCTGACCTTCATTTTTTTCAAGCTGCCTTCCTACTGCACACACAATAGACAAATCATGATATGTCTCAAATGAGTAATTTTTAAAACTCTGCTGTGTATAGCCTTTAACTTGAGAATTTAGGAATTTTAAGCAAGAGGAAAGCAAAGCCATGCACCTGGAGAACAATAGATTTTGATCAATGTGACTTAAGACAACCACACTCATCTTAAATATTTTTCTAAAAGAATGAAGATGCAGCTATTCTAGAATTAATATCCACCACCAGGAAGAACGTATGCCACACACAATTAAATGGTTAATTAAAAAAGTTTTCTTTAATAGTACCATGTATCTAGTTCTAGTTAATGCTATAAGAGAAGATAGCCTAAAACTGATTTTGTACTCCATACATGCAGTCCTCCTTAAGTCTCTACTATGCTCCAGGTTATATATGAAACAATTTCAATACAGATTGCAGAGTTTAAGTAGCCACTGAGCCACTTGGGAGATTTACACAACAAACATATTCCTAGAATGATTTATGTACTCCACTCTCCTAATACAGCAGGTCATTACTCGGTGACATGGTATAAGTGAGAAGTCTCAGAGGTTTCAAATGTTCAGAAAAGTAGAAGGAAGAAAATGTAAAAGCTAGGATGGGAAAGTTTTGCATAAGCTATGTCTTATCCTAAGTAAGCTTCTTAATAAGTATAGCATATTGCACACTACTTCTTGGGGAAAAATGGAAGGAAATGAGAAATATCTATGAGTTGATCAGAAACACTCATACAATGGCATAAAACCATGAGGAGTCTAATAAAACAACACTGCACAAGGGGAACACAGGATCTCAAGAACATGATTTACCAAGACCACAGTGACTTTGGAACTGATGAGGGTATCTCCATGTGTTGCATAGAGCTGGGTTCTCAGAATCAGAGGCAAGCCCTCTTTAAATGCCCTGACCATGCAGATCACCCTATTGCTGGTTTTAGAAAAACAACAACAACAACAACAAAAAACCACTGCTTTATTTTAAATACCTCAGAATCTGGGGGCAATCTCCCAAAGCCTAGGCCACAGGTTGTACTGGCACTGCCAAGCATATTTGAGGACTTTGAGAAGAAGTTACGTGATTCTACATACATGAGGCTCTTGGGGAAAGCTTTATTTGATAATGGCATCCCTCAACACAATAGGGCTTTCCCTGTTCAATTGGTTTTCACTAGATGTCTTCCACATATGACAGAGATATGCTTTTGGTTTTCAAGAAAAAAACTGCAAGTTTATGGTTCACCAGTCTTTAATTGCCCCAGGCTGACCCAGTTGGGAGTCCCTCACCCATGGGAGAATTAGGCGTTCAGATATCAGGTTAGACATAGGTAGGCGAAATGACAGAGACCACACCAGGTAGTGTTGGTTTGGATCTACTTCACTTTACTAAAGTCAAGCCAACACTTATATAGTGATTACATAGAGAAGCACCTGAAGTTGACATATTTCCCAGAGCATTCAGACTTTTTACCAACAATATAAAGTTTACATTTTAACTGAAAGAATAACCTGGTAGAAGCAGTGTCTACAAAAAATCTTGGCCTAAAAGCTTTTAATCACAGCAAATACAAAACCTTAAACTAGTGGTGTTTACGCAGTTTACTGCTACTAAATAGTGAGTGGAAGGCCAGGGGCTATCATTGCTCTCTGAACCAAGTTGGCTAAAGATTTACAACCCCCCTAGAGTTAAGCACGGAGGGGAATTCCTCCTGTTTGTCTTGCTAAAGGTTTAAAATCTTTCCTTAGAGATAAGATGCTGGAGCTAGCCTATCCACAAAACTCATAGTACAATATAAAACTCTCTGACCTCCTATGTTTGCCTATCTTCTTTTTGCCTCATCATAAACACCTGTGTTTGGTAATGATGTTATAGTAGTTTTACTGCAGTGGGAATATCCAGAGCATTTATCCTAACACATCCTGATTAAACATTTTCTTTAGAAAGCCCTAAAATTCTTGTCGTTTTACTACCTATGTTTGGTTTTTCCAAAAGCAATTCCTGATGCTGAATCTGATTTATTACCTCTCCTAAAATTTTATTTTCCTTCTACTCTTATTTTCTAAAGCTTTTAGTAATCTATTAGTAATGTTTTCTTGAATAAATAATTGTGCTGTTCCAGGAATCATAGAGAAACAGCAAAAAGGCTCATCGATCCAATCTTGCAACTGCATAAGCGTGGGACTTTCAGAATATGTCTTTTTGGCTTAGATGGCCATGTTAGGGTTCTTGCTAGGGACCTCCAGGAAGAATATTTCCGAAGAAAAGTTATCTCCCACCTAGTAGCACAATCTATTGATATGCTACACAGACGACACTGGAGAGGGTGTAGCATTTAATGTTGGCTGTGAGTATGTAATGGCAATTAAACAAGTTGTTAGATGCTTTGACATGGAGATGGGCCAATGGTTGGCATGAATCAGGGCTGAATTCTTGGTTATGGCTGGAGACAAATTTGTTGACTATTCACTTGAGCAAATATGTGTTTTCTAGCATCCTAATCTCTAACAGGCCTGCTTGGCATAGTACTTATCTACTTAGCCCTTTGCTAAATTCTATGTGGTGTGATTTCCTGTCACCTAAATATTGGCAAATCACTTACATCAACAATTCTACTCATTTACATCACAGCTTTATAATGAAGTGCTACTCAACACATGTTATTTACAACCTCCACAAAATTAACTACAAAGGAATCTTATACATGAATGTTAAATGCCTAGGTCAGAACTTGTAATAGATACTAGAATCTAGGCCTCTCTGAGTTTTCACACTACCAAGGACATTTCTATGATCAAGCACCTGCTGCAAATACTTTGTGAAATACTCCCATATTGTGTAAGGAGGCAGCCTCCAGAGCCCCAGCCCTCTCTAAGCAGCTCTTCCATTTTACTAGCAAGATTAAACTAACTACACATTCCCAAGCTTGCAACGCCATCTCCCACTCAACCCCTTGAAACATTTTCCTAATTGTCAGTTAAGTGGTGAAACTTGCTGTTCCCTTAACCAATGTGCCTAAATTGCAAAAATATATCACTTACAAAGCCCTGCCTTATTACGGACAGAGCACTCATGTCTTTGTTTCCTTATCACCTTGAGCTCCAGAACACATGTCAAGGGATATAAATGAAGGGCCTTGGAATCCAGACCAAATGTCTTGGAAAACAGTTAAAGACCTTGAGCCCAGTGACCTGGATCAACACAGCCTCCAACAGAAACTCCCTTGCCTAACCCACAATGTTAAAATTTGATTGGATGACCCCAGGACTCACCAAGGGGCCCTCCCCTTGTGGATTTAACTCTTTAAATATACAATAAAGCTTAATCTGGGTCACCGTTCAGATCCTGAACTGGCTGCCTCCCTGAGCTCAGAAAATAAAGATTTCATTTTAACCTTCTCTTCCGGAAATGAGTTTTCTCTGCTCCCAACCAATATAGTCAAGATATTCAGATGCTCTGCTCTGTTCAGGACTAGGAAAAGGAACATCTCCCATGGCTGATTCTGGCTGCTGGTTCTCACCCAGCCTAATGAAAGACCCTACACAGCAGCTCCTGTTGTTCAGCCTCCTGTTCCACCAGGATGGGGGCACTGACGACAAACTCACGACGTTGCATCTTTGGAAATTGTCTGAAATCCCCTCACAGCACACAGCAGCTGCGCTCATAACAGAGCCCACCAGCCATTCAATTCAGCTCAGCTATAGAGAGAACATGCACCATGGTGCCAGGAAGAACCAGCCTTTTCCTCAAATGGAGCGATGGAAGATCCTGATTGGCCAGTGAGTCTAGAGTGACATGAGCACCTCCCTTAGGTTTAGACTGTACTGAAGGGACAAGGCTTAATGATCTATGGCTCAGGCTTTCCTTTCAGTACCAAATCTTCAGATCTACAGAGATTTGCATTTCATCATCATTTGTGTCTGTCCTCCCCTAGCTTACCCTATGTCTTCCAGCACTCAGGATGCAATATCCCTCTTCCTGCTGGAATCAAGGTGGATATTGCACAACTGTTATTCAACCTGTAGCAGAATGAACAGTCTGTCCCACAGGTGGAAGGGTGCTAAGAGTATTAAAATTTAGAGAGAGATTTTAGAAAATGCAAGGAGATTTTTGTTCTGTGAATTCATGCTGGGGTTAGGTAAACTGCAGCCACTTTTTTCCTGGAAGATAAGAGACAACACAGGAGAAAAGAAAGAAGGAAAAACCTGACACATTGGAGTACTAGTATCAGGTAAAAATTCTTCAATGGGAAGATGAAGAAAACAGAAAGCTGTACTAGTGAAGGCTCTACGCATAAAAGGAACTGACAGAATAAATTTCTCTGTGTATGTATACAGCTAATATATATACACACACACACACACACACACAGAGAGATATATATATATTATGATTTGATATTTTGAGACAGGGATTCTATTTTAGCCTTCGCTGTCTTGGACTAGATCTGTAGACTAGGCTGACCTTGAACTCACAGAGACTGGCCATCTTCTTCCTGCCAGAGGACTGGGATTCAAGGCCTGTGCCACCAGATCCGTCTCAGATTTTTTGTTTTATTTTTTAAGACTGAGTTTCATTATGTAGGCCTGTCTGTGTTGGACTCTCTTTGTCAACCAGGCCAACATTGAACCTACAGAGAAAAGCCTGTGTCTGCCTTTCATGTGCCTAGATTATAGGCTTGCCCAAGCATGGCTGGCAAGACCTTAGGCTTTTAAGTATTTGTTTAAGGGAGGGTTTCTTATGTAATTAACTTTTTATGAGATTTCTGAGAGGGTGGATGAAGGGACCTCTGATTATTATTATCTGTGTGTATCTGCATGCACAGTCATTAAATCAGACATTGTTGCCATCCTCACAGACCTTAGATCAGAGCTTTTATTCTTATGCTTAAGAAATTTTATTTTATTTCTTTAGAAAAACATCTTCCAAGGCAGTGAGTTCTGTGCTGAGCATCACTTGCACTGTGGGTCTGGTCCTCTGAGGACAAGGAATCATATGAAAAAAAGAGAGAGTATTACCTGGAGATTTGATCACAAGGACCAAATACATCTGGGCACAGGGGTCTTTTATGAGACTGTATCTCCAATCAAGGACCATGTATGGATCTAACCAAGAACCCCTGCTCAGATGGAGCCCATGGTAGCTTAGTATCCAAGCGTGTTCTCTAGTAAAGAGTACAGGGACTATTTCTGACATGAACTCAATGGCTGGCTCTTTGAACACCCCCCACACACCCCCTGAGGGAGGAGCAGCCTTGCTGGACCTCAAAGGTGGACATTGCAGCCAGTACTTAAGATACCTGATAAGCTAAGGTCAGATGGAAGGGGAGGAAGACCTCCCTTATTGGTGGACTTGGAAAGGTGCATGGAGGAGATGAGGGATGGTGGGATTGGAAGGGAATGAGGGAGCAGGCTACAGCTGAGATAAAAAGTTGATAAACTATAAATAATATTAAAAAATAAAATAAATAAAATAAAATAAACAGATTGTAGATCTCAACAGAGAATTCTCAACAGGAGAATCTCAGATGGCTGAGAAACAGTGGTTCAGCATCCTTAGCATTTAAGGAAATGCAAATGAAACGACTTTGAGCTTTAATTTTACACATCAGAATGGTGAAGTTTAACAGGACAAGAGACAGCTCACTCATACTGACAAGGGTGTTGGAGAAGGGGATAACTCCTCCGCTGCTGGTTGGAGGGCAAAGAAATACACCCAACATTGTATTTTCTCAAGCAACTGGGTTGTTGTCCCAGAAGGTCGTATGGAGATGCCTAAAAGCCCAGGCTCATGTTAGGCAGAGCCTTGCTCTCTGAAAAATAACAGGGCCAACTGGGGAGGAGAGCTCACACACAGTGCTTTGAAGGTTGAGAGGTGGACCAAATGCAGGCTGAAAGACTTCTTCCTTATGTTTTATTCTCTTTGGGGTGAGAGTATTGTACAGGCTACAGAAAGAGAAACCTAGACACGAACCCAGGATAAAAACCCTTCCACCTAAAATCTGTACTGCTTGCAAGATGTAAAGGGGGCATGGTGGCACCAAACTTGCTTGAGTGGTGGCAAGCATTTGTATGCATATGTCAGCACCAGGTCCTCTGCTGAGATGTCATGGCTTTTAGCTCACTACTTCTGTGGGACTCCTAACATTAGGAACAAGTGTAGCTTTGACTCTCACCTGCTCTTGAGATTCTTTTTCCCCTATTAGGTTCCATTTCCATCCTCAGTGTGAGGTCTGTTTGTCTTCTCTTTTTTGTATCTTGTTTGGTCTTGTTTGGCAGTCCTATTTTGGAAGCCTGTTCTTTTCTGAAAAGGATGCAGAGGTGAGGGAGTGGATCTGGGGAAGAAAGGAGTATGCCGGAAGTGGGAGAAGTAGAGGGAGGGAAAACAGTGGTCAGACTATATTATATGAAGGAATAATCCTTTTCAATTAAAAAGCATTAAATCACTTTTCCTACCTAAAAATGCAAAGAAGATAAGCAATCAAAGAGAAGTGAAATAGTGAAGACGAGGAAAACACAACCATGACATACAGTTATTGTTCTGTGTGCATAGAGGGAAAGCATCACTCAGGAATTTAACAAGCTTATTCTTTAGTCCAATCTAGATCTGTGAAATCAGAAATTTTGCTCTCACCAATGTGAAATATATATCATGAAGGTAAAAAAAAGGTAATTTTCTGTTGTTATGTGGAATTACAAGGGTCTCTGCTCACTTAATTCCAAAAGAGTACTCTTTCATCTCTATAATAAAAACCAAAGATTGAAGCTGGAGAGATAACTCGGCAGATAAGAACACTCTGTTCCTTCAGAGGTCCTGAGTTCAATTCTCAGCAACCACATTTATCACAACTATCTATACTGAGATCTGTTGCCCTCTTCTGGCATGCAGGCACACATACAGACAGAACATTAATTAAATCAATAAAATCTTTAAAAAAAACCAAAAAAACAAAGTTTGTATAATATTCACAATAATAGAAATAAATACATAATGTTATACACTACACATTAACTATATAATACATTAAGTATATACAAACTGATATTTTAAAATACTAACTGAACATGTTTTCCCAATAAAAATAAAAGTGTTACCATCTAAGGCAGGGTAGCTGATCAGAACAAAACTATGAAAAGTGTCACTTGTCTAAGACTATTACATTTTTATTCAACTGTAATTTGTTGTCATTATTTGAATCCAAACAAAACAAGTCTGTCTGTTTCTTAAAACTCATTTTCACTTCATGCAGCATGACTCATTGGCAGAAAGCTCTCATACCATCAAAATAAACCACCTGCTGCATTTTTATAGTATGCAATAAAAGCACATTTGCTTTTTATTCCTATAACAACTTTTTCTCTAAAAAGCCTGATACTTGATTTTCCTTCTCCACATACCAACTAAAAATATGTTTAAAAAATTCAGATAGGTTGTGTTGTTTCTGCCTTTCATTTTCTATTGTGAACTTTAAGGCAGACAAGATAACTGAAAGTCTCCTACCCAATGGACAAAAAGGAATGCAGCAAGAGTGAAATCAGAGAGAGAGAGAGAGAGGTTTGTTGATTTGACACTGCTTACGCTGTAATTATACACTGTTTCATGACCAATAATAGAGCACTGACTGTGAAAGTCTTTTATAAGTGTGTAATCCTTTAACCATTGATATGGTTTTCATTCATTTATCATACTGTCCTTCTGAGGCATCAAGCGTGACTTCAAAAAATAAGGAATTAGTTTATTTTAAAAGTTGTGCCACCACAAATATAAATTCAGTAAGCATGAGAATTCAGATACTTCCTTAAAACTAATAAAAGTACATGAAAAATTACTGAGAAGACTGTTGGGATCCACAGAAATTCTGTCGTTTTATGAGAGCGCCATGCAATGTAGGCACACATAAACATTGGATACAATGAGAATGTGTGAAAACATGGTTTATTTTGTTGTTTTTGGTAATGAGAGGATGTGGGTGTAGGTATTATCTGCAAATGCATCAAATTACAAACACTAAATATTTGCAGTTTTACATGAACTATAACAACACAACTTAATGTTACCTAATTTTAGTTTGTATTTGTGGGAAATCCCAAATTCTTCTATTAAGAGATTATTTTGTATGCTAATAGACGATCCCATATCACATTCAAATTTATTGTTCAATTCTGGACCATTTTTTATTTTCACTTTTTGTCTTCTCAAATTATACTTGGTGGGATAGCTTTCATGACCATAATAATGTATTTTGTGTCCGTAAACTCTATTCTGAAGTCATCTTTCTATGGCTGTGTAAATTATTTCATATCACTTTCAATTTTATATACTAACTGCAGTTTGCTAAACAAATGGTCATGTAGGATATCATTTACCTTTTTATACTAAACAACACCAATGGAATGATGTATTAAAAAAAAAACTAAGATGATGGCTATTTTCTATTTCAACATGAATTCAACAGAATCCAAAGAAAATTTCTATGAATTTCTAAGAGGAAAGCTGATTCCAAAGCTATGTGCAATGAAAAACAACACAGAATTCCAAATAGGATTATGAAATAAGAGTACACACATGGTCAGCTGTGACCTCAGAATGTATCTCAGAGCTACAACTATCAAGAATGTGTAAAACAGTTGTGACAAAATGGGAGATGAAGAGAAAAAGCCAAAATCGTAAGCCTAAAAAGATATTCAAATTTTCCTCAAAAGACCCAAGTAAACTCTGCCAGGAAAAATGTGTACTTGACCAAGGTTACCTATAGTTATATGTATATAGAAATTAAATAAACAGACTTCAAAATTCATATAAAAGCAACTCAAACTGACCTCTAAAGTATAATTCTGACCCACCAGCTACTGTATATCAAGTTCCAAAAGGAGAGACCACATACTCTATGCTCTGGAGCGCTCTGTGGGAAAAAAATTGATCAAAAAGTGAGCTATGATTCTACAGCCCCTAATGCTTTCTTGTGGTTTCAGGCAAATCCAGCCCTACTACTGAAAGCCACACACTAACCAATGTGTTGCGTGTTTTCCTGTTTGCTTACTTCTACATGGATTGTGCCACAAGATGTGGAAACTGCCTTATCTACTTACCCAACCCCATGCACACCTTAAAAACCTCTGCATCTCAGAAACCCCTTTTGTGTCCTGAAATTAAATTTTCCTGAATCACATCACTGTGGTTGAAAGTTGCGCAATTAAAGTTTCTAAACAAAAATGGCTGAAGAATGTACATCGCCCCCTTTCTACCAGCTTCAAAACTATTTATAAAAATTGCCACACAAACCTGAATGTGGAATGCAAGGTTCAGAACTTCTAGAGAGCAGACCATCAGTTTTCCAATCTGTCTTCCCACCACACACCAAAAGCAATGTGCATGTGGACACTGGACAGTGATATTTTAAGCATCACAGCTTTAAACTGCCAGGGCTACAGAGGAATTTTACCAGCCCACCACCAACCACCCCTAAGGAATCCACACTCAAGGGAGAATCAGCAACCAACGACTGCTCCCCAAGCCACCACATAGATCAACAGAACGACAGTTGACCCTCAGTCTCAGCACCAACATATCAGACTCTGAGATCTTAGCAGACCTGTTCCTCCTGGTTTTGGGAGAGTGATTCACATACTCAGCATTGCATGCTTTGTGGTATCCCTCACAGTTCTCTTTAGATGCATCAGAGAAGAATCCTGGAAAGAAACTATGAGCTACCTCACACTGGTGCTGCTGATTGGCAGGTCTGCCCAGGGTCCCTCATTCCCTCATTTCCTTTGACCACCCAGCTGTGCTTAAGGACACCAGCAGCTACTCTACTGGGGGATCAGATCAAATGACTCAGGCAGCTGAGACCTTCCCAGCTGGGCCCACGCCTTAGGCACACACAGAGCCCTACTCTAAGAAATCTGTATTTTAGTACAACGTTCTCATCTCCAAGACACAAGGAGACAGTTCCTCATCCAAGTCACAGGGTCCTTTGTGTGCACATTCCAACACACAATCATGTTCAGTGCAGTAATCTCTACCTCATAGCTGAGAAGTCCTGAAGCCAAACCAAAGTAAAAGAGTAACAACAATTAAAGCAAAAAGTGACCATGAATTTGAAAGTGAGGAGTGGTAACTGGGAAATGTATGAAAAAAAAAAAAAGGAAAGGACATAGATGATTCTCGGTATGAGAGGGTAGAAAGTTTATTATACATAAAGGGGACAGAATAGCCAGAGGCAAGGACATCAGGGAGAGTCTAGAGGGTACATGACTGTGAGCATTATGAGGAAAGGGAGGAGGGGACAGAGTAAAGACAGACCAAGGGTCCAGGGTAGTAAATGATAGATGAAAAAGACCAGGTAACCAAAATGGCCTGTTAGGCTTGGCCACACCAGTTTGTCCAGAACTGTGTTTGTTGAACCAATGTAACTACAGAAATTTTGTTTCTAGAAATGAGTTTAGTTCCTCTTCCAGAATCTTGATTGACTTGGTCTGTGAACTCCAACTATTGCTAGTTTGTACTTTTCCTAACCATCTAAAATTGAATAATTGACACTTCCTGTCCAAGCAGGAAAGCTCTCAACATCCTTCTTCTCCATCCCTTTCTATGCTTTGATGACATCAACTTCAAAGTTGGTCAGTGAACCCGATTCATACACAGATCCCTCTTTGTTTGTAATTGCCCACCCTAGGAAAGCCAGGGATCTTTGAGGAACCTCATTCACTGGTCTCTTTTCACTGACCAGGTTAAGGTCCAGCGTGAAATGAGTGGCAAGACATTGGGACACAGAGGCAAGATTAGGTGTTCAAAGAAATTCTTAAATACACTTCATGAAGAAAGGCTGAATTTTGGGAGACATTGCTCTAAACAGAAACTAATAAGAAATCCCTTTTGAAATAGGAAATAAACTATTTTTTAAAACAATATTTAATTTTATTTTCTGTACATTAGTGTGAATGTGTCAGATCCATTGGAATTGGCATTACAGACAGTTGTGATCTGCTACATGGGTGCTGGGAATTGAATCCGGATCCTTCTAAAGAGGAAACAGTGCTCTTAACCAGTGCTTCATCTCTCCAGTCCCAGAAATGAAATTGTTAACGACTAGGAAATGTTGGAGAAGAGAAAGAAATAAGAGATTAGAGCAGTGATGCATAAAGAAAATAAAACTTAGTAAATAATACCAACAATTGACATTTTTAGAAAGATAAATATAATTGAAAAAATATATAGGTATACTGACTTTGAACAAAAGCAGGCCCTGCTCTGGTAGAGCTAATGGCATTAATCAAACACTGTTTGACCTTGATTCTACCTGCAGTGTTAGCTGCTGAGATTGGTAACCTGACATATAAAGCTACTGCAAATAGCTGAGTCTCAAATTTCTGAGCAGCCATAGCCCTGTCTAGGAAGACTATAAATAAATGTATAGGATAGACCTACTTGGAAATTCAATATTCACTAGCTCCATCTAATTGAACACTCACCAATCTGGTTTCACTCATATGCAATAGTTAATACATGCTAGAAATTTAAAAATCACCAACCCTGTGGGAATCATGTCCTTCTTCATAGGGTGACTCCTGCAGCTGACTGCCTTAAACTTTATTCTTTGGTTTTGCTATTGCCTACCCTGTTTCACCCAGCAATTGTACATAATTAACTGTTCTTCCTGTTCTGAACAGAAGGCAGAAACCATGCTCCACACGCAAATCCTTTCACTGTAACTACAATGGACAGTATTACACTCCCAAATATGTTCCTGGCTTTTGAGAAGGAACTCTATTTTATTCTCAATACATGGATAACTTAGTGAAAGCTCTCAAGGCCTAGGCCTCAGTCTGTTACTGGCTATGCCAAGAATGTTAATGGATTTGAGAAAGAACTATGTCATTCCCCTTATTCATAGGCTTCACAGAATGCCTTCATTATTCAGGTCAGACATGAACACAAGTTTTGTTTTGTTTTTCCTTTTCAAAGCATTGTAAACCAGTATAGACTTGACCCTGTGGGAAAAAAAAAAAACTATTCTTTAATCAAAAAGAAAAAATGGAACTTTAGGTAAATGAATTTTAATTCAGAACATGGCTGTTCTGGCAAGAGATCATATCCAAAGACTTTCTAGGTCTATATGATCTGGTTGGAATACAGACACACCTTTAATCCCAGGAGAAAAAGATAAACAGATCTTTGTGGTCAAAATCAGCCAGGTAGGTATAGAGCAAGCTTCAGGAAAAGAAAAGCTTAGGTCAGGGTGTGGTGGTACAAACCTTTAACCTAGCCCTCAGGAAACAGAGAGATGCAGATGTTTGAGTTCTAGCCATTTCTAATCAGGCTGTTAAGCTGAGTCAGTGAGTTGAGAGGCAATGCAGTCAAGTTGAGTTTTCAGAATTCAGAAAAAGTTTTACTGGGAGACTTTTACAGACACAAGTTGAAGAGAGAAACTAGACACAGGTGAAGACAGACAGAGCCAGAGAATGAGAAGCATCCACAAGATTATGACATATTGCCAAAGTCAGTATGAGGCCAAGCAGAGCAATTCAGTCACAAACTACAAAAAGCCAGATTGATTCAGTCACCTTGGAGGGGAGTCTGAGCCAGAACAGCTGAGTTGAACAGGCCAGCAAGAGTTCAAAAAGAACTAGAAAGGGTGAGCTTATTCAGCACTAAGTCTCAGAGGATGAGATCATTCTAGGCCTAGATTGGATTGTATGGAGGCTCGAAGTATGCAGCACTAGGCCTAGGTTAGCAGATGAAGGCACTAAGCGCCTGGAGGACAATTATTTCAGGGAAATAAAAGTTACTTTAACACCTTTATGTCACCACAGGCTGTAATGTTGGTAGTGACCCTGTAGGATCGCCTTGAGCAGCTTGGTAGAGGCCTGTTCTTTGATATAAGGATCAGCCTGGTAGCTGGTTGTAAATCAGATTTTTTTTCTCTCCTTTGCTAGGGTTGGAGCCAAATTTCTGGACAAGCCCGGTCAACATGTGTACACTAGCATGCTAATCTCTAACAGGCCTGGTTAGCATACTATTTACCTGTGGGGTGATTTAGAGGCAGTCCTCCCTCGGCTAAATTCTATTCAGTGTCACCTACTATTTCCCAAGCATTGGAAATACTTTACATCATCAATTCTACTCTTCCTCATCACAGCTTTATATTGGAGTGCTACCCAACAGACGAGATGCTGTTTACAACCCGCATAAAACTACGTCCAAATGGATCTCACACCTAAAGGTTAAATGCTAAGAGCAGAACTTGTAGAGGATGCAAGAGAAACTGGAACACCAAAGACAAATTAAGTGCTCCGAGTTTGGCGTCCCGCCATGAGGATGATTCTGCACACAAACCGCTGCTGCAAACGCTCTGCGCAGATGCGATCCCCTCAGTGAAGTGACTCAGATGCCACCGCTGGGTCCAGCGAGAGCCCAGAACCACAAGGTCCCTTCCCGGTGGACGCAATTGACCAGCCAGTCCCGGAAGAGACCCCACACACCAGCTCCCACCGCTCAGCCGCCTTCTCCTCCCCGCACTCACCATGTTGCGACTTCGGAGCTTGCCTCAGTTTCTCTCACAGCACCCAAGCAGCGGCGGCAGCGGCACTCAGTGCACTTCACCCGGAACCACGAGAGCCTGCTCAGCAGCAGGAGCTGAACCCACAGCAAGGCATCCGGAAGAACACGCCTCCTCTTTTTTCTGGCGGGTCCAACCGGAGGCCTTGATTGGCCGGAGAGTCTTGAGTGACGGGAGCCCCTTCCTTAGGTTTAGGGAGTCTCCTTTAGGGTTAGAGTGTACGGAACAGACACAGCCCTTTAGTCCCTGACCCTGGCTTCCAGTCCAGGACAGCACCTTCTCCAGATCTGCAGAGGTTCGCATTTCAGCAGCGCTAATGCCTGTCCTCCCATATCCTGCACATCTGCCTGCACACCCAGCCTCGGAACCGCCCAGCCATCCCACCCTGGCCGCTCAGCCACTTGCTGCTCTCCAACAAGATCTCATGGCATGCTGGAGCTCTCCCACAGCACTCAGGGGTCAGTCCTGGTTCTTCTTCTGTGTCTTCTATTTGATTCTATTGATCTACCAGTCAACTTCTATGCCAGTACCATGGAGTTTTTATTATTGTTGCTCTGTAGTACAGCTTGAGATCTGGGATGGAGATACCTCCAGACAATCTGTTGTTACACAGGATTGTTTTAGCAGTTCTGTTTTTTTTTTTTTTCATATGAACTTGAGACTATTACTCAGCAATTAAAAACAAAGAAATCATTAAATTTGCAGGCAAATGGCAGGAACTAGAAAATATCATCCTGAGTGAGGTAACCCAGAAGCAGAAAGACACATATGGTGTATACTCACTTATAATTGGATATTAGACATATAATATAGGAAAAACATACTAAAATCTATAGTCCTAATGTAGCTAAACAACAAGGAGGACTCTAGGGAAGCGCCTGAAACCTCAATCAGAAGGGCAAACAGGATAGACATCGGAAGTGGGAGAAGACAAAGAAGAAGACAGAAGCCTTCCACAGGAGTCCTCTGAAAGATTCTACCCACAAGGGTTTTGACAGAGATACTGGGACTCATACCCAAACTTTGGGCAGAGTGCAGGAAACCCTATGGAACATGAGGGAGATAGGAAGATCTGGAAGGGACAGGATCTCCACAAGAAGACTAACAGAGCCAAAAAAAAAAACAAACAAAAACCTGGGTCTAGATGTCTTTTCTGAGACTGATATTCCATCCAAGGAACATGAATTGAGATAGCTTAGAACCTCTGCTCAGTTATAGCCCATAGAAGCTCAGTTTCCAAGTGGGTTCCCTAGTAAGGGAAATGGTCTGTCTCTGACAAGAATTCAGTGGCAGGCTATTTGATCACTTCCCCCTGACATGGGCATCCTTACAGGCCACAAAGAAGATGATGCAACCAGTCTTGATGAGACTTGATAGGGTAGGGTCAGATGGAAGGGAAAGAGGACTTCCCCTTTCAGTAGACTTGGGGTGGGGCATGGATGGAGAAGATGGAGGGAGGGTGGGATTGGGAGAGGATGAGGGATAGTGCTACAGCTGGAATACAATGTGAATAAATTGTAATAAATAAAAAATAAATAAAAAGGAAAAAGAAGAATGTTACAATATAGAAATTATAAATAAATCTATGTATGTTGGAAGAAAAAACACATCCATGGTCTGATTTAATTTACTGCTATTAAGTACACATATGTATGCATATAGAGTTCTAAATATAAGTCTTTTAATGTGACTTCTATATGTTTTCAGGGTGACTTTTCTGGTGCTGGATAATAACTGATTTTTATGCTCTTTACTAGGAAGAATATTTATCCCGTGCTCAGCTTTATTTGTTCCATGTATTTCTTTGCCTCGGTTTGAGGACTATGATTCCTTCCCGGAGCACCTCAGTATATCTATTAGCATTTTCCTTTTCAGTTCATGTATATGCACATATATTGGTAAGTCTTATGAGTGTAGCTTCTGTCATTAAAAGCAGTCACAATCCCAGATCCTACTCTGATTCTCTGTCTTGAACAATATTTTCACAACCTTTTTTGCATATCCTCTAGGCATTAAATGTGGGGATTCTTTTATAGCAGATGTGTTATCCAAAATTTTTATTAGGTTTTGGTTGTCTCTCATGATTTTTTGGCAAAAACAAATGCAAAGAAAATAAAAAAAAAAACAAAACAAAAAGGCTTTTTTGGTCACTGGTGAACTATGCTTATCTATAGATATAATGAAAATATTAGGTAGATATTATGCTGGTTTATTAAAGTGATCATTGTATACTTTCCATTTAAACAACATGTTTATATTCATGCATGGACTTATTTGTATTATACTTATTTTTATGTAGATAACTCAGTATTATTGCTTAAGACTGTCACACATATTTACTGGAAGTTCTCCCACTTCCTTCCTTTTTATTTATCCACCTTCATATTTAGAGTATCTCCCCCACATTATCCCAATCAGATCAATTTCACCTTGCCACTGTATTGATTGTCTACCATGTTTCTTTTTTTCTACAGTTATTCCATGGTGAATACTCACAGCTGAAGATTTGGAAGTAGATGCCATAGAGTAGAGAGAACAAGTGATCTTTGGCTTTTTTGGTTCTGGGTAACCAAAAACAATATGTTTTTCTAGGTCCATTGATTTATTTGTATGACAGTTTCCTTATCCATTTAAAAGATATTTATAAGTTTTCATTTCATACTTATCCTGAATAGACTAGTGATGAAGGTGACGGAGCAAGTATATTTGGAGTGGGATGTTAATTCCTTTGTGCATATTGTCAAGGAATAAGAGAGCAGGGTCATGGGGCAGATTTATTTTTTTCCTTTAAGAGAAATCTCTACACTGATTTCTGGAATGGCTCAACCTTTTAAAAAACCTCTTGTTTTTCAGAAATCCAGTTATTTTTCTGTTCTATAGAAGAATCTCAAATAGCACCAAATGTTTTGCTATACTCTAAAAAAAGAAAAAGGGGAACACATATTCAGTTCATATCTTATATATAATATTTACTATCATGTAATTAAATTTTGATATTGATATTGTCCACAAATTAATAATTAACAGCCAAAACTTCCTAAAATGTGTTTTCAGCAGTAGCATCTATTCTGACATAGAATGTCTGTGATTGTGAGACAAAGTGAGGGGCTCCTATTTTTGATTAAATATACATTTCAAGAAAAACTACTCAAAACTAGGTAAATAGTTTAATTTTATTATGCTGATGTGTTTTATTAGAGAGACTATGAATTCATGAAAATAATCAATTATTTAATATATATTTCTTTTGTTTTTAAAACATCTCAAAGTGTTCTTATCCAGTCTTCAGAGAATAATGTAAAACTTTGGAAAAAAGATGCACCCCAGAAGTCCTGCACTGAAGTCCAAGATGGAGAAGACCTCCAAGCCACCATGTTCTAGAATTAATAACCTTTATACAAGGAAATTCATACACTTAAGAGATTATTAAATAAAAATATATTAAATGGTAGCATGCATTCATCTCTGACTACTACTGAAAGAGGAGCAATCTAAATCAGATTTTTGCATTCCAAATGTCCTGTCAACCTTAAATCTCTTCTAGGTTCAGGACCCAGGTTTTTGAACAATTTCAACTGTTAAAAATGCTAAACTGCAAGTCTCACCCTTAAAGTACTAGGATACTTACAGAGCGAATCTGTCTTCTGGATCAAAATGTATACCCTGAAAGATAGACCTGAAGAGTTTATCAATGCCACAATGCTCACACATACAAAGAACAGAGAACACAAATACGGAAAACATCAAGGAAAAGTCACCTATAAGCACTGTGTTCATAGTTCATAGATGAACAGATATGCTGAGCTACTCTTACTTCAGAATAAGGCATCTTTTGCTTCTGAGAAGGCAGGCTCAGAGGAGAGACACAGCTGCTTCTATGCAGAACCAGAAGGAGTTCATTTTATCTACCCCTGGCTGCAGTCTAGCTCAGGGCTATGACATCATTACAGGAAATTTTATTTCATAAGGTTTATTTATATTTTATGTATATGTATATGGAAGTTTTTTTTCCATGTATCCATGTACAGTACAGGCAGAGGTCAGAAGCGTGCACCAGATTCATTGGGAATGAAGTTAAGGAGCTGTTTAGCTAGGAGCTTCTTTGTGAATTGGGACCTATGTCTTTTGTAACACCATCCAGTGCTATAGTATCACTGCTATGGTATCTTTCTAGGCACTTTTCAGTTAAAATCTATTTTTGTACATGTTAATTAAAATACACTACATCATTTCCTCCTTTGCATGTCCTTTTTCCATTCCTTTCCATATACTTCACTTCTATTTTTTTCTATTAAGTATGTAAGTTTGTATAAATATATAAACAATACCTGCTGAGTCCATTTCTGTTGGGTGTATTTATTGTTGTACATTAATTAAAATACATTACATCAATTTCCCCTTTCCATGTTCTCTCTTCATCCCTTCCCAAATTCTTCCATTCCAATTTTTCCTTATAAGTATGTGAGAAATTATGTGTGAATATATGAATTAAACCTGAATCCATTTCTGTTGGTTCTGTGTATATGTTTTCAGGGCTGAAGAATTTCCATTGGATATGTAATGAGGGAGCTCATCCCTGCCTAAGGCTAATTTCCCCACTTGCAGGAAAGTTTCTACATTAATGACTAACATGAATATGACCCTGGAATGATCTAAGCTGCCTTGAAAAAGAAATATTAGAAAAGACAAAGTGGTAAATACCTCTGCAAACAATTGCTAGTGCCATGGCTCTGAATTTCTGTAGTTGTAGGGAAGACTATGGACTTTGGCCTGGGCTACTAACTGCCTGATTTTTTTTGAAGGTCTTCCACTATACCACTGATCATTCACTTTTTGGGTAAACTTGAAACCTTGAAATTCCTGCCTCTTCTTTCTAAGCACCTTGATTACAAACCTGCATCACCAAACCTGGCTGAGGTGGCTTCAAATTTGTTTAGTGATTGAGTGTCGTGATGAGTAAGATGAGCAGTTACACTGAACTATATTATTACAAAACCACTTATATCTGTGAATCTTGGTTTCACTATCTTTAGAATAAGGATAGAACTCTGCCCTAGTCTTAGATGAGTTATACACTCGATGATAATGGAAAGCGATATTGCTCATAGATGGAAGAGAGTGGACTTTAACCAGGAAAGGAGGCTTCTTCTCTGTTACTGAAGTTAGGAACACAGCCCATGTCCAAACTACCATAACCAGTCAGGCTCAACCACCCATCCTCAATAAGCCAATTAAAAGAACTAAGTTACCAAGCCATGACATGTGTCCTTATAATGCAGGCACTCTGGAGGCATGGTGGGTATATCTATGATATATACTGAGTTACAGGATAGCCAGAGATACATAGTGGGACTATTCTTTAAAATAAAAAAGAGAGAAAACAATGACAAAAAGTATATTATTGATGAAAACTGAAAATATATTAACATATTTATTCCATAATTTTGACCAGTGATGAAGTTATAAGGTAACTAATTTATCGTTGAGGTCCCAACAATTTTAGATGGAAGGCAAGATACACATTTCTAAGTAATCTAACCAAGCCATGTAATAAATTTTTCCTGTCCTTAAATCCCTCTTCATTCTCAGCTCTTTTATCTCCAACAAGGTATTCGGACATTGAATTACTGTTTATTTAGCAAAGAAGATCTCATCTAAGGGAATCAGTCTTTTCATAGAAAGAGACTCAAGGGGAAATTAGAATTTCATGGAGATGTTCACCTAAGGGAGATGAGATGTTTGATGAGATGTTCACCTAAGGGAGAGATATAAATGTGTCTTTACAATATCCGTATTCTTACCAAGCAGGCAGGTTAAAGAGATGGAAGAGTTGGGACTGAGGAGCTTTAAGATCCAATAGGATATTTTTTTTCCCATACAGGTCTTTCACTTGCTTGGTTAGAGTCACACCAAGGTACTTTATGTTATTTGTGGCTATTGTAAAAGGTGTTGTTTCTTTCTCAGCCATTTTGTCTTTTTTATTAAAGGGGGCTGCTGATGTTTTTAGTAACTTTTGTATGCAGCCACTTTGCTGAAGGCGTTTATCAGCTGAAGGAGATTTCTGGCAGGCAAATTGTGGAAACTAGAAAAGATCATCTTGAGTGAGGTAACTCAGAAGCACAAAGACACACATGGTATATACTCACTCATAAGTGCTTATTAGACGTAGAGGATAAACATACTGAGATCTATATGCCTGCAGAAGCCGGGCAACAGGGAAGACCCTAGGGAAGATGCTCAATCCTCATTCAGAATGGCAAATATGATAGATATCCAAAGCGAGAGAAGACAGGAAATAGGTCTGGAGCCTACCACAGATGGACTCTGAAAGAATCCACTGATGTAGGTATTGAAGTAGAGGATAAGACTCATAGCCAAACAATGGAAAGAATACTATGGAATTTTATGAAAGAAGGGATGATAGAAAGACCTTTAGGGGAAAGGAGATCCAAAAGGAGACCAACAGTCCCCCAAAATACTGGTCCCTGGGGCCCCTGCAGAGACTGATACCCCAACCAAAGAACATGCTATAAGACCTGGGGTCTCATAGCTCAGGAGTTCAAGATCGTGCCCTTCCCAGAAACTCCCACAGAACATGACTTGTTACAAAAGGAAGAGGTTTATTAACCATTGCGCAATGGGGTCACCCCTGCTGGCCAGCAAAGAGTGGCAGCGGGAGACAAAAGCCTTAGGTTTTTAAAAGAAAAATTGCAGGAAAATTGAAGTTGCAGTTTTGGCAATTTATGATTGGATTAGGAAGCTATAAAGTAAGATAATTGGTTAGTCTTAGGTGCTCGCTTGGCCAGTCCAGCCAAGTGTGGATACAGCTGCAATTGAAGGTGAGGTGATTACCTCATCTTTGAAGATTGGGGCTGCGGACTTTAGGCTGGAGGTCAGGAGCTACTCAGAAGAAGGATTGAGGCAGTCTGGGTTGGTTGCTAAGAAACACTATCTCAAATACAAGGGTCTGGTCATACTTTTTGCTGAGTGAAGGTCATTGTTTGCTCACTTTTTTTATATCTGTCTTCACAGATAGGGTCACATTTCTCCATTCTCTGGAAAGGTACTAAGAGGCTTTAGCTTAATCTGGACCTAAAACTCAAAACTATAGGCTTTAGAAGACATACAGGTTACAAAGTTAGTCTAACCCTTTCATTTCCCCCTTCTCTTTGTAACTGCTTCAATCATGAAGCAGCTGCAGAGTGAGAATTTTATCTTAAGATTTTTTTTTTCCTTTTGACTCAACATTTTAGCCTGTAGAATGGGACAATGGGCCAGAGATCCGTCTTCTGGAATTTCTTAATGCTGATGACTGGACCACTGGTTGATATCTCAGTTTGAAAGAGGCTGAAATGCTGTTCAAAAGTTGGGGTGAGTACTTGGGTAGTTACCTTAGTTATCTGGGTTTAAATGTAAAAGAAACAAGCAAAGTAGATAAGGGTCCCATTCCTTGAATGGCCAGGGGGTTGCTTTTAACTGAATTTTAAGAATTTTTTTCTGATCTTTAGAGCTCCCACCCAAGATACTAGAATTTCTTACTTTGATGCCAAAATCATGGCCTTTTTTAATTTACTAAAGATTACAAGGAGCCAGTCAAAGGCTGGTCAATGAGGCAGTCCTCAACAATCTGGTTAGTTGATTCAATTGAAGAGACAGGGAGCTGTCATGTCAGCTTCCAACAAGTCCAGATTTTAGCTTGCAGTCCATAGCTGATCCAGGAAATAGAGTCAACCAGGTGAAAATCTGCTGAGACAAATTCAGACTAGAGACAGAAGTTATGATTTGTCTATTAAATGGGAAAAGTGAGGAATTCCAACAACAGGAAAAACCTCATCTGGGATCCATTTGAGCTATTCCAGATCCAGGTCTCATGACCTTTTGATTTTTATAAACTCATATGAATTTTTGGTACACAAAAGGAAATATATATATTAAAAAACTCAGAAAAGTAACATCAGCCAGAATGCAAAGCTGTACTGTCGGCCAGCCCATCTCCCTGCCATGGCTACTGATAGCAGCGAAAGTGGGGTGCATCCTAAGGGTCACTTGGGACCTGGCACTGCCCCTCTCATCCTGATTCAACACCCAGAGACACTGTGATGGGGATGTGCTTCACCTCTGCCAGCTACTATTTTTTTTGGAAGAGCCACAAAGTGCAAGATCAGAGAAAGCTCCCGTGATCTACATAGCTTTTTCTTGTCCCCCTGGCAAGCACGTCCAGGTTTTCTCATCTTCAGCCTCACATGAAGGAGACTGGAGGTGGTTAGACAGACTGCCTGTCTTCTGGCTCAAGACACGGCTGTGAAGAGCACATCCTATGGTTGTGGAGTTCACTTCCTGTCTGCCATGTGACATACTGATATAATATACAGATGTGTGCACAAGGACGCACACACATACATAAGTACTGAAATGAAAGCAAGTGTAAAAGAAGGACTGAAGTTAGATCAGTAGGTCAACTGCTTGAAGATCTAGCAGGACTTTCAGTCTTTTTAATAATTTATTTAATTTTATTTTACACACATTAGTTTGAAGGCGTCAGATCCCTTGGGATTGGTATTATAGACATTTGTGAGCTATCATGTGGGTACTGGGAATTGAACCCGGGTCCTTTAGGAAGAGCAGACAGTGCTCTTAACCACTGAGTCATCTCTCCAGCCCAGGACTTTCAGACTTAAAGGGTCTGTATGTCATTAGAACAGTCAAGAAGTTGGACTAGCAGGCTTTCAGTCTTAAAAGGGTCTGCACATCATTATAACGGTCAAGAAGTTCTGGCCACACCTGGGTGGTCCCCCAAAAAGTGTGTGGCGCCATGGCAAAATACCATGAAGAGCTGGTGGAGGCCACTTTGCTTTCATCTGTTCAGCAAATGCAACCTGACCGTCCCCACCACAGATAATGAGGGTCATGGGAAAAATGTTCTGGTTTTAATATTTGAATTCTTCCCCCACCTCGGAGACACAGTCCTTCTGTGTGGCCAGGGATGTCCTGGAGGACTCGCTCTGTGGACCAGGCTGGCCTGGAACTCATGGAGATCCTCCTGCCTCTGTCTCACATTGAGGCGGGTTCTGGGACTTGAACTCAGGTTCCCGTGCTTGCAAGGCCGGTGCTTTACCTACTGAGCTAAGTTGCTGGTCCTGAGAGGTGAACCTTCGGTACCTCGGTGGTTTCTCTTCAGTATCACATGATGGAATCCTAGAAGCACTGTGCCATTTGTCTGGGAAGCCGATGATGGATGGATGGATGGATGAGCAGAAACACACAACTGGTGAATGGGTGGTGGAGAACTCAGAGTTTGTTGAGATAAGGCCTTCCAGCTCCAAGCTTTTGGAGTATGGAGTATTTTGAGGGGCCTTAGCTAGAAATTGGAATACACCAGTTACTTCCAGGCAGATCTGATCCAGCTTTCTCTTCCTCCTCCTCCCCCTCCTGCATCTCCACCTCCTCCTCCTTTAACTCCACCCCTCCCCCTCCCCCTTCCTCTAGGAGGAGAAAGTCATCCAGCTGACAAGCCAGCTGAATCAGGAGCCAGGGTGTTTGTAAACATCCCTTGAATGAATACACATGGGCCTTTTGGGTCAAGTCCCTAAATGGCAATTGCAAAAGCCCTCGTTTGTAGCCATGCAAGAGGCGAGTTTCTGAGTCAAGGGGTCCCTCCTTCACCCAGGGCTGTGTGCTTGGAACCCGGGCTAAGAGAAGGCAGAGGACGGGGGAGGTGACTGCTTGCCTAACCTGTATGACACCACACTGCTGAAGCAGCTGCTGTCTGTCTGTGTTCTTGTCTAAGCTCCCCATCAGGACTTCAAAGTCACAAGGACAGATGCAATATCGGGAAGCAGAGCTGTTCTGGTTTTAGAGTATTTCTATGTGTTTCTTTTTGTTTGTTTGTTTTAAGATTTATTAATTTATTGTGTATACAGTGCTCTGGCTGCATATACACCTACTTGACAGTAGAGGGCACTAGATCTCACTATAGATGGTTGTGAGCTACTGTGTGGGTGTCGGGAATTGAACTCCTGACCTCTGGGAGAGCAGCTCTCTTCACCTCTGAGCCGTTGCTCCAGCACCTTGTATGTGTTTCTGACGAAATGTCCTGGGGATGGGATCCAAGTTTAAATAGAAAGTTCACATATCTCACTTTGGCCTGTATTTTTTCTGTAACACTTTGGGAAAGTCTGTGCAGCAAGGTTTCATGTTATAAAACTTTCTACTTTCTCTCTCCTCCCCCTTTTTCTCCTCCCCCTCCTCCTCTGTCTTCTCCATCCCCTCTTATCCCTCCTCCCCCTGCTCCTCGTGCCCCTGCTCCCCCTCTCCTCGTGCCCCTCCTCTCCCTCCTCCTCCTCCTTCTTCCCCTCCCCTTCCTCCTCCTCTTTCTCTTCCTAATTTTCCTCCTCCACCCTCCTCCTTCCCCTCCTTTCTTGACACAGGTTCTCTCTGTATAGCCTTGGCTGTACTGGACTCTGTAGATCAGGCTGGCATTAAACTCGCAGTGTGCAAAGAAGGTGAGTGAGAGGAGAAACAGGGATGCTTCTGGGGAGCAGGTGAATCCAGAGAGAATTTGCACACTCAGTCACTCTTGACTGAGAGGGACAAACTATGAGAAGGGACTGAGGCGGTGACGCAGGAGGCAATGCCAGCCCTTTGAAATGGATTGGGAGGACCTGTGATCTCTCTTTGCTGGGTGGCCCTGCTAGGGCTGGCCCACAGGGCATGTGGGTATCTGTGGCTGAGACATCTGAAAGGACAGTGAACAGCTGGAGCATTTCAAGTCTGCTCACAGTTCACAGTAACCAACTGATGTGGTATGCATCTGTTTATGAATTACTGGTTTCAGGCCAGCAAGGGCTACAAAGGGAGTTCTTGGGGCAGCCTGGAATACAAAAAGAGGTCTAGGTTAGCCTAGGCTATAGAGTGAGACCCTGTGTCAAAAAGGAGCGGGGTCTTTATGTCTGGAGGGATTTGGTCCTGTTGGGTACCCATATTGAAGCCCACAAGACATGGAAGAAAGCTGGAAGCTCCAGTTTGCTTAACCAGAGAATGCAAGGAGAGATGTCATGACTGAACCCAGTTGGATTTTTTAGATGCTAAGTAATTAGTGAATTAAGAATAAAACAAAGGTTAGAAATACTTTGTACATTGCTGTTATATTCTATGGGTGTAATTAAATGTAAAGATATAATCCTCATATGATTGATATGTCCCTTTTAAATAAATTGTTGGTATTATTGTTTTGTATTGTTTTGTTTTTGAGACGGGGTTTCTCTGTGTTCCCTTGCTGTCCTGAACCCATTCTGTAGGCCAGGCTAGCCTTGAACTCACAGATATCCTCCTGCCTCCGCCTCCCTGGGTGCTGGGATCATAAGTGTGCGCCACTGCAACTGGGCATAAATATTTTTTTTTACTTCAAAGAACAATGGGCACATTTAAAAAAAAACTTCAAAATAACATTCGAAATATTTCCTTAGGCCGCTTTAAAATCAAAATAGCACCTACAATATTCAATACGTTAAAATAATGCTCATTGTAAAGTCCTAACACTACAGGATACAGACCAAAAGTCTGACAGCCCATTTTTACTATTCACAGCTACAAATTCCATTTTCCTCCCTAAACCATTCCTGTGTCCTGATTTTTTTTTTCACGTAAACGCAATAGTTCACTCTGGATATCCCATATAAACACATATTTCATGTATGTAAAGTATACACAGAAATATGTCTATATATCCTCACATGGTTATCTATCTATCTATCTATCTATCTATCTATCTATCTATCTATCTACCTATCTATCTATCTCCCCACAAAAGAATATTTTTTCCCAACCAAATAGGATCTGTTACTTAGTACCATTTTTGGCCTTATTCTGTTTCTTCAACAGCAAATCTGAGCGCTCTCTCTGCACATATGCTGCATGCCAGCAGAGGGCACCAGATCTCACTACAGAAGGTCTTGAGCCGCTGTGTGAGTGGCGGGACTATAACTCAGGACCTTTGGGAGAGCAGCTGGCTCTCTTAACCTCTGAGCCTTCTCTCCAGCCCCTCTAAGAGGGGAAGGTTGGTAAGACGGAAAGAAAATAAAGAAGGGTGCCCTTGGTCAACCTGGTGCAAACACATACAAGCACAAGCATACAAGAGTTCGAACATAAGCAAGCTCACTTCTTCCAAGCTCGGCTCCCCTGTCTGGCCTCCCACATGTACAATCGAAAGTTTCAAGAAACCATTCCAGTTCCACCTGAAAGCCATCTGCCTGCCTTCCCCACTGGGCTCTGATTTTGATGTGACTCCGCTCACAGTGGGCGGGCCCCCATCCATCACTAATTAAGAAGATGTCTATGGAGGTCGCTGCTCACTGGCATGCTCAGCCTGCTTTCTTACAGACCCTGGACCACAAGCCCCGGGATGGCAGAGCCTCCCCAACAGCCCTCATGGCTCCGCCCACAGTGGACGGGACCTCCCTATCAATCATTAATCAAGAAGATGCGGGTAGGGGGCTTATAACACCCAGAACCACCAGCCCAGGCATGGCACCGCCCACAGTGGGCAGGAACTACCCATCAACCACCATAGCTCCACCCACAGTGGGCTGGGCATCCTCACCATCACTAAGAAGGTCCCCCTTAGGGCCCTGCTCACAGGCTCATTCAGCCTGTTTTCTTATAGACTCAGGACGACCAGCCCGAAGATGGCTCCACCCTCAATGGGCGGGGTCTCCCTCCCAGCCCAGTGACTCTGTCTGGTCCTCTTCTCCCCTACTGCCTAGTGACCCAGGACTTGACAGGTATCAGATTTTCTATTCCTCCAAGATTTTTAGCTGTGGTATCTTTTTATCTTGGGCAGAGAGATCCGAGGGAACAAGAGGGCCGGCTTTAATTAACAGTCTAATAGACTCCAAGAAAAGAGCCTCAGTTAAAGAGAAAGCAAGGCCTCAGGTCACTGTGACCCAGAACCTCCCCCACCTCTGTCCCCTTTCCTCTTTCTCCCCCCTCACGTGCAAGCTGGGCCTGGTCCACAGCAGAGAACTTGGCTTTCTGAGTTCTCCGGTTAAACCTGTGATGTGGCAAAAGGCCAGTAATGAGACTGATTGCCATCAGCATCTGGAGGGCCCCGTGGCCTGTAAGGGAAGGACTGTAGAATCTGCCTCTGGTTCCCCAGAGGGAGAAGCTGCATGGAGGCTTTGGGTTCTTGGTGCTGGGCCAGACGATGGTTCCAACCTGGATAAAGGAGCAGGAGTTGGTTGAGGAGTGGGAGGAGGAGGTGGTGGAAAAAATATTTCCATGGGAGTCCCATGCTGCAAAACAGATTGGGGGGTCTATGGAGCCAGGGCAGTGGCCTCTGGTTCAGGAGATTCTATGGAAGGAGAATTGTTAGTGGGAATCAAAAAGGGCTTAATCCATGGAGGTGGATGAGTCACCAGGTTCTTCCAAACTACAATATATGGCACCTGATCTGGGTGCCTGCATGCTTTCTGAAAAACTTTATCTTCTACTGCTAAGACGGTGGGAAGGTGGAAGGTTCCTTCTGGTGGCCAGCCCACATTGAAGGTGGGCCATTCTGAGCTGCAAAAAGTCATCATTTTTCCTTTTCTCACATCAACTGAAAGACCGTGAGCTCTAGCTTTAACCTCTCCAAAATGAGTCAGAATCAAGTCAAGGGGTTTGGAAGCAGTCTGTCCCATATTGTCAGTCAGTCTATTCGTCAAGAGAATTCAAGAGAACAGAAGAAGTAAGGAGAACAATTTCAACAAATAGTAAATCACTCATGCACAAAAAGAACCGGCTGTCTCAGACAAAAACGAAACCAAAGGCAACAACTTACAGCCTATACCCGGGCTAACATCACGGGACAAAACTGAAATCATAGAAACGAAAACAGCTGCAGTTTTAAACAAAAGTAAAATCAAGCGCTCTCAAGTAGACACAAAACCACAAACAATTAATCACAAAAATTAAACAGTAACTCCGGGCACAACATCAAGGGGGGAAAAAACCAATTAATCACACACAGAAACCAAGTAACACTGAAAACCTGGACTTCTTTGCCACAGAAGTTCCAGAAAACCGATCCTCACTCCAGTTCCCCTATCCCAGGAGTTCCAAGGAGGTAAAGACAGATCCTCACTTTAGTACCCCTATCCCAGGGGTTCCGAGGAGGTGAAAACAGACAAAACCTGGACTTCTCTGCCACAGAAGTTCCAGGAAACTGATCCTCACTCCGGAGGCAGAAACAGATCCTCACTCCAGTCCCCCTATTCCAGGGGTCCCGAGGAGGCAGAAATTCCAGGGCAACAAAACGTCTTTTGAAGCCCTCACAGCCTAGGCCCCAACACATCTGTCATACCTAAACTCACTGCTCTTGTAAGCACCTAGAGGCTTTTCAGGAAAAGAAACAAAGAATAAAGGCAAACAAACATTTAAAGCAGATGGGATTAAGCTCTCCGGGCCAGGAGTCCTAGAGGTCTTGAGGCATCCCGGATGGACGAGCCCCCAAATGTTATGCCAGGTTCACGGGACCCTCAGAGACCACCAGGAGACGACTCGATGCAACTGCAAGAGAGCTTTATTATGAGAGCGATCGAACTGGGGACCCAAGTCTCACTGGCACAGCAATAGAGAAGTGGGACCCCGAGTTCTGAGTGAACAGAATTTTTAAAAAGAAAGTCTATGAGCTGGGAGTTTCCATGGCAGCAAGCAGGGGGGCACAAGCCTTGGTGTTACAGAATTGGGTGAAGTTTAGCAGGGAAGGGTGACCTTTTCTGAGGCACACAATCACAATGGCTAAGGCGTATAATCACAATGGCTATTTTTCTAAACCATATCTGAAACATTGGGGAGAATTTTCCCACCCGATTCTCAACCGATTCCCATTGATTATTGCCAGGGAGTTTGTCTCTATTTTCTATGAAGCATTTATTCTGTTATATTTTCTAGAGGCTGTTGGTAGGAGAGTTAACTTTTGTTTTCTGCCAGGTATACATTCTGTGATATTTCCTGGTACCTGAATTCAGTTCCCAGTCAAGATCTTTATTTCAAAATGGAGGTATATTCAGGCTATCTTAAGCTTTTCAATAGCTCCATTCATTTTTGTATACACCATAAATATAGGCAAGTTTACTCTTTCCAAAACACAAATTATAATAGGGCTACCAAGAAATGTCTAAAGTAAACCAAAACTTGATGTCAATATATACAAATTGTTTCACTGTAATTCCTTATGCTTTGTCAGATTATGGCATAAAATACTGTCAGTCTAAATTCACTTTGTATCTTAGAATGAAAGATAAAATTTTGGTCTTAAACTCACTATAAACTAAGAGATAGTGGAGAATGTGTAGCCAGGTCAGTCCTAATTGAGCAGACATATATCTTTTTGTAACCTCTTGGACCCTGTTAACCTTTAATCCTTGTCAACCTTTGTCATTCCGAACTTGCCATGAACTTCTACAATGGATACACTAATATAAAATGCTTAGTTTTCATGAAAATGCATGTAACCTGTTCCATTTTTTAATTCCTCTTTATCTGTAATCAATTACCTTTTTGACTCTGAAATTACTCCTTTGTTTCAGAAATGCAAAAGTTAAGACCAGACAATAAGCAGGGCTGAAGCCCTCTTGAAGTTGCTTCATCCATGAGTTGTAAATATGTAAATATGTGTATTGATGTGTTTGCATGAAATACGTGTCTGTTTTTGTACTCGTTACATGAGTGTATGTGAATTCTCTGCCTCTAAGGAACTCCTTTTGAATCATCCATGGAATATGCGCATAAATATGTATAGATTTATATATCTTATCATTTTTCTATGTGATTGTATGCAGGAACCAGCCATAACTGGTGGTCAGGGAAGATGTTTTCCCAAAGGCAGCCGAATTTGCTGCAGTTTATGCAGAGGAGATGCTAGCTGAAACCAACATCATCGTCATATGTAACCTTGTGGGAATTTGTTCGAAAATTTTCTTGTTTCATCCACATTTTTTCAGTGAGTGTGTATGCCTAAGACCTCTCTTTCTTTTCTCTCCATTTTTCTTTCATCCACAGAGGGTAATGGGATCCTAAACCTCTACCAGCCCTGTAAGCCTGCCTCTGAAAGAGGACAGAGGATAGTCACTGAGCCCATAGTGGCCTGAAAAAAGTCTCTGAGTAAACAAGCCTGGAGCTCTTTGTCAGTCTAATTAAGAACACTTTTTGTTAAGCAATAACAACATTAAAGAAAGGGTGATTTTGGTGGGAGGGAAACCAGAAAGCATTAAATGGCTGCAATGGTAAAACACCAAGCTCCAAGTAAGAAGATTGTAGGTTAATAACTAAATAAAACTACTTTTTACTTCCTCATCAAGATGCCCAAACTAAGTTTAGGCATACAGAAAGATACAATTATCAGTCTCTGACCTTGAATTCATGTGCCAGTCTTTTAACCCTGGGTATTCACATCTGGATATTAAATATTATCAATTATATTGAGTCTATAGTTTCATCACAAAATTACTTCCTTTTTTCTCCCTCCTGGCCTTCCCACATACCTTCCCCACACACCTTCAAATCAAAGGCTTCTTTCCCCATTGTTACTTCTTGTGTGATATATACATGTATTTTGAAATATAAACTACTTTTTTTTACACTGCTATCTATATGTATATTTTCAAAGATGAATAACATTTCTTTATATAAGGAAACTAAATGTTCTAAGTGACTGTAGTTAATTGATAGTTAAATATAGGAATAAAAATAACCAATAACAATCAATTTTTAAAAAACTAAGGAAACAACAAAATCAACAAAACAATGGGAATTTATAAACATCTTTCAGTAAAAACTCAATAAGAGACCCAATCCTACAGCAAAGTAGCAATGATTGTTAGACAAAACATTTAGACAAAAAATTTAGAATTTTTTCTGCATTCAACAAAGTTTAATACATCAATGACAATGATTTTATTTGTTGTTTTTATTATTTCTTTTATTTTTTCAATTATGATGCTATTTCAAGCTTAATACAATTTCATTATTAGCCCCCTCATTCCTCCTTTGAAACACTCCCATACACTCCTCATTGCTCTTTCGCAAAATTATGGTGTCTTTTTCAGTGTTGTCACACACACACAAACAAACAAATACAGTTTTTGATCATAGCAATAGAAACAATAACAAAGAAAAAAATATCAGTCTGGAAAGTGCTTGCATAAAAACTACCCCATGCTCAAGAATAACTGCCAGCACTCACAAGTCCCGAATGAAACCTCAGAGGCAGAACTAAATCCAGAAATTTATACACTGAAACCCCACAATATGTCCTCCAGCATATCAACCCACTTAAAATCTCCAGCCCCTAGTACTACAGCGCAAAATCTCCACTTCCCCCCTCAAAAGACTAGCAATTTGGTGTTCTGACTGAGAGAAAAATCCTGTTTCTGGAAATGCCTGTCTTCTCTCTATTAATTCCATGTCAACTGCATCATTTCTGATCTAATTCTAATTCCTCAGCATGCACTGAGGAAAGCAGAGAATCATAGGTTCATATTTTAACTCTTCATTCAACTTCATAAACATTCCAATGTGAAAAATAAACTGGTAGACTTCTACATGTATAAAATCTAACAAGATTAAATCAAGATTAAGTAAATTATTTAAACAGACACATAACAACCAAGATAGAAACAGTAATTTTAATCTTTCAATTAAAAGAAAAAAATAAAAGCAAGCAAGCATAGGTTAGATTCAGCATGAATTCTACAAAAGTCTCAAAGAACTCACTGCAATACTCCTTAAAGTATTCCACAGAAGGGAAAAGGAAGAAACACTTCTGAATTTTGTTAAGGTACTAGTATTATCTTGATAACAAAAAATCAACTCCTAAAAATTAATAACTCAACCTAATACTGTGATAACTAATTCATAACTCATATTATTAAGTACTTCTATATAGGTAGACAGTTATCTGAACAAGAGACATACTGACTTACCTAACATATTACAACTGGAAGCCATGATTACAGAATATGTCAATATCTATGTCAAATATTACTTATTCCCATAATACTAAATTATGTAGTACACTAAACATTCAGGGTTCATCTTGTATTTACCTATCATTGACTGAATGATCAATTGACTTGCTCAACAATCTTTTTAATGGTACCTTATTTGAAGGTGATCTCCAAGGTTGTAAGTCCTAAGTCCTAAGGCTTGTGTCCTAAGTTTATATCTTGTTTGTTTAAAACCCTCACATTACACTTATCACTAATACATTGAGATATGGCCCAGTCTCATGAGCACTGTCTGTGTTCTAAAATTTCATAATGGAAGCAATTTTGGTTTCACCTTCATCTTACTTTATTAATACTAAATACTAACTTAAAATCTGAAAGCATATTTCTTTTCAGTTACTGTTGACTCTAGGACAGGGTATTTATTGTCCACAAAGGAATCTTCTTATGGTATTGTGTCATAAATATAGATTGTAATTTTGGTGAAATGGCTGTTTTGTTTATGATCTCCTTGTCTATATCTTATGGTGTTGGACATATTCCATGAATTATAAAATATTTTTTTATTGAACTTGCTATATTTTTGCATTGATTATACTTACAGCTTACAGAATTTTATCTCACATTAGGAAAACTTTTTTTGAAATATATTCAAATTTAATGTCTTCAAATCAGTGCTTTCAGTCCCAAAATCATGTAATATAATTATATTCATATACCCATACATTGTGATAGCTCCCTTTTCCATTTTAACTTATACATTTATTATAAGATGAAAATATTTTATTGGCTTGACCACAGTAAGATACTTACCAATAATGTAAGATCCTGGCTTATGGGTGAGGCTTACCGACCATGGTAGAAGTCGACCACTGTTTTTGTCCTGTTTAGATCCCATTTTTTATTTTCTCAACAGCATTTTATGGATGGTATAGGCCACTGCATACATTACATTCCATATAGAATAGCTGGGCTCAGAATTGGTCATTACAGCCACTTCTTCTAGATTAATCTTCATAGAAATATGTGCTAGGTATGGCTTAGCAGGATGCGAGCAATCAAAATTGTCAATCCAGGATTTATGGAAGCAATAATCTCCTGGGTACTGGGTAAGTCTAGGTGCCTTGAGAAAATACTTTAAGCAAGGGATAGTTCTTGTCTTTGAATATGAGAAGCTTCCTCTGAAAAAGTTCATCAAATCATTCTAATTTGATACAGAATCTAAATATAATATGCTGCTTTGCCATGTTCCACAACTTCCTTCTAATTGAAAATATGTTATTTGCCATGAGGAAAAACATCAATTATTTATACAACTATAGAGGACGTGAACATTTCTCTATGTATTCTGGTTCACGTTCAGCAAATTAACACCAAATATTACCCAAGTTTCAAATAGCTGAGAGCTTTTTTGAAAAAAAAAATCACAGACTGATTGATCTTTCTTCTTTCCTTCTTTCCTCCTCCACCTCCTCCTTTTTCTCTTTGCCCATGTGTGTATGCCTTCAGGTAGGCAGAGGTGGCAGAATTCTTATGTACTGTGTCCCCAGCACCCTAACCACTAAGCACAGAACAATTTACCCACTCAGCCCCTAACCCCCTAAGCGTAATTTACAGTGTCCTCCCTACTCGTGCACCTGCAGGCCAGCAGAGGGCGCCAGAACACCCTGTACAAGGTCATGTACAACCTCAGCCCTGGGAGGGTTAAACCCATTTCCCCAGGATGCACTCAGGTAGAGTGGGAGAGGCTTGTGCCTCTCTCTTCCCGCCATCCCCCTGCCTGTGGTCAGTCCCACGCACGAGTCGCTCGAGGACTCCAGGCAGGCGGGCAGTGGACAAGGAACCCCGCGGCCTCCTGCTTGTGGAGTTCTGGCGAAGAGCTTGCATAAGGATTCTGACCTTGAAAAACCCGCAAAGGTAGTGGCTCACCTATTGCGGAAGTCCCACCCCTTCCGGCTTTGATTCCGATTCTGCCCTGCAGAGAGCAGAGACTTCAGGGCTTGGAGGCTCTGAATCCCCTCCCCCACCCCCTTTCCACTTCCCAGCATCAACCTGGCCTCGGACACGGGTTCGTAAATACAAAGCTTCTAGTCACAGACCGACCATTATCATTGGTTTCCCACTTGGGAGCGCAATCTGGTCAGTGAAGTACCAACAGTCCCAAGATGCATCGCGGCAGAGACCCACCTGCCTGAGAACTACAAACATGTCTTCGGAGCAAGGTCTTCTGGGATTGCATCTGAGAACTACCAAAATGGCGTCCAGTCCGCGCGATGCCCCCTGGGATTGCTTCCAGTCAAGCACTGGCCTCTCTCCCCTTCTCCCGGCATACACTGTTACCAAGGTACCGCCCACAAATCCCAGAATACCACGTGTGCTGTACCCACCATTAAATGTTGGCGTTCCTCGCAGTAGGCCTAGTAAGCCCCTTCACCGTGCTGCTGGCCGCTTTGGCACAAAGTCGTCCTCAGAGCCCACACAGCCTTTCCCCCGATCAGGGTGTATGTAAATCTCCCTGCCACGTTGTACTGACCCTGGCATCATAATTGTTCAGAAGCTTTGTGATGTCATCACCCCGCCCCCTGTCCCAGAAGTTAACACACTTAGCTGCTGTTTCTGCTTCTGCTGCTGCTGCTACTACATACAATAATAAAGGCCCAGGCCCTGGTAGCTGGAGAAGGAGTCCTTGGGTCTCCTTTAATTACTTCATTGGGAGTCAGACACAGATATTAATTCTCTTTCAAATATTAAAAAAAAAATGGATGAGGCGGCACACGCCTGTCTTCCCAGCATTCCTACCGGCAGTGGGGGGAGCATCTCTGAATTTTATGCACTGCAAAAATTTCACTATCTGATGAATTGTACCATTTTGTTTGACAGTGATTATACTATATTTTTAAAATTACGTAATGAACAGTGGATAAAGCAGTGTCTACTCTTCGAGGTGAACCTAGGTTCAATCCCTAACACCTACCACTATCTGTGAATCCAGATCCAGGGTATATCACACCCTCACACAAACAGGAAGGCTAAGAGATATTTTTTTCTAAAAATATAAAATAAAATTTCTTAGTCATGAGAATAAAAGCTCTGCTCTGAGAAGGACTGTGAGGAAGGCAGCAATGACTGATTTAACATCTATGCACCCACAGACACACACACTGATAATAATAATCAGAGGTCCCCTCATTCACACACTCTGAAACCTTATAAAAAAGATTAGGATATATGAATCCCTCGCTTAAACAAATGCTTAAATGTCTAAAGTCCTGCCAGGTGTGCTTGCACAAGCCTTTAATCCAGGCACATGAGAGGCAGACACAGACCAATCTCTGTGACTTCAATGTCTGTCTGGTTGACAAAGAGAATCCCGGATAGACAGGCCTACACAATGAAACTCGGTCTTAAAAAACAAAGCAAAAATAAAATTAAAACAAAAAATCTGAGCCAGGCATGGTGGCACATGTCTCTAATCCCATCTCTCCAGGAAACACAAGCATGCTGCTGTGTGAGTTCAATGTCACTGGGGTCCACAAAACAAGCCAGGACATCATGGCTACCAAGAGAATCCTTGTCTAAAAAAACAGGTTCCTTTGCACCCCCACGACTAGGTATGTCTGAAATCACATAGTGTGCCTAGGCTATAAGAAAGTCTTGCTAGGCATGGTGGTACACATCCTTAGTCCCAGCACTTTGGAGGCAGATGAAGGTGGGTCTCTGTGAGTTCAAGGTCAGCCTGGTTTACAAAGAGAATCCTGGGCTGGCAACGATGCACTGAGACGCCATGCCTCAAAATTAAAACACATTAAATTAAATTAAATATTAAACTAAAAGAAAAATCAAAGCCTGGACTGTTGGCAAATGCCTCTAATACCAGCATTATGACTGGCAGAGGGAGATGGATCTGTGTTAGTTCAAGGCCTGCTTGGTCTACAAAGCACAACAGGTCAGTCAAGGCCATTCAGAGAATCTCTTTAAAAAAATCCTGGGATGTAAACAAAAACATTCTAATGATGAAAGATAATTTCCTTTTTTCACTTTTTAAAAATTTATTTATGATTTTATAAATTACAGTTTATTCACTGTGTATCCATGTGGTAGCCCCATCCTTCTTCCTCTCTTTAACCATCCTTCCAAACTTCCTCCCATTCCCACCCCCAAGTCCACTGAGAGGGAGGTCCTTCTCCACTTTCATTTGACCGTAGCCTATCAGGTCTCATCAGGACTGGCTGAATTGTCTTACTCTGTGGCCTGGTAAGGCTGCACCCCCCTGAGGGGGAGGTGATCAAAGAGTCAGCCACTGAGTTCATGTCAGAGACAGTTCCTGTTCACATTACTAGAGATCTCAGTTGGAGACTGAGCTGCCATGGACTACATCTGGGCAGGGGTTGTTGGGGTTCTAGGTTATTTCCATGCATGTTCATCAGTTGGAGTATCAGGCTCAGAAAAGACCCCTGTGCCAAGTAGTTTTTCATCTGTTGCTTTCCTTGTGGAACTCCTGTCCCCTCAAAAGTCTTTCTTAGTTATCAGAAGAAAATGAAAATCAAAATGACCCCAAGATTTCACATTACACCCATCAGAATGAATAAGATCAAAAACTCAAGTGACAACACATCCTGGAGAGGACATGCAGAAAGGAGAACCCTCCTCCACTGCTGGTGGGAATGTAAACTTGTACAACCACTTTGGAAAGGAATGTGGCACTTTCTCGGAAAATTAGGAATAGTGCTACCTCAAGATCCAGCATATGTCCAAAATATGCTCAAGTATACAACAAGGACATTTGCTCAACCATGTTTGTAGCTGCTTTATTTGTAATAGCCAGAGCTGGAAACAACCCAGATGCCCCTCAGTTGAGGAATAGTTACAGAAATTGTGGTACATTTACACAAGGGAATACTACTCAGCATTTAAAAATAAGAAAATCATGAAATTGGCAGGCAAATGGTGGGATCTAGAAAAGATCATTCTGAGTGAGGTATCCCAGGAGCATAAAGACACACAGGGTATATACTCACTCATAAGTGCCTATTAGACTTATCATACAGGATAAACAAACTAAAATCTATACACCCTAAGAAACTAATCACTAAAACAAACATTTTTGATCTGTTTTTCATCATAGCTTTGGAGGAAGTAAATTATTTACCATGTTCACTTATAATGTAATAGAGGAGGTCACCAATTGTGGTTTGTGTTCTATATTTTGAAACATTGGTGTAGGTATTGAAGTTTGCTGTATGTGTATCAAATCCAATCACAGAAGCTTATTAGGTCTTTCTGATATTCTTTCTGTGGCTGTTGTTGATCTAATGCATTTCTATTTTGTGATAGGTATTTTTCTCCTGAAAAGTATAGAATGGAATTCCCATCATCTATATAATCCATTGCTTATTAATATTAGGTAGAGTGTGATCATGCTTTTCAATGAAGGGTCTCTGAGAAAGTGTGCTGATTTTTTTTCATTTTCACAAATTCCTCTAAGATGTTTGTTTTCAAGCCTGATTTGGATGTCAGTAATTAGGCAAAGCTACATTTGAAATCTTGATTATCATGTGTCAGCCATCTGAGTACATCTCCAAGGGTGGAAGATGTTCCCCAATGTGTTCTATTTTTACCAACATTAATGTTAAAATGCTTAATAGTGTGTATGAATGTATGACTGTATATATATATGGAATGGATATATATATATATATATATATATATCTGTACAGTTTGAAGTTCCATTCTTCTTCATGTTCCCATTATTTACTATATGGCACCTAATGTTGAAGTACTGCCTTCTGAATGAATTAGCTAGAGGTGCTAAATAATGTAACAGCAATTATATTTATTTCAAAAAAGGATGTTGTGGTGTGTAATGTTATTATGGGTTCTTAGGCCATGACAGATGTGTGAAGACCTGGTGACAGCTTTGTGGGGCTTATTTTGGTCATTGTTATATGATGTTCAAAGTCATGTTGCCAGTTTTGCTTACCACAGACATTCTCCACTGATTTCATTGATACTCAAATAACCTTAAATGAAATATTACATCAGTAAAATATTGTCTTCTATCCAGATTATAAACTTATTGTTATATAAGGATGGAAGAACATGAAATAATTTGAATAATAAATGCTATTTCCAAATTAAAATTATATAATCCTTTCGTGTTTTGGAATATGTTTGTTCACTCTTAGGAGTAAAGACTTGCTCATGACACTGTCTCAGATCTATAAGTGAATGTCAGAGAACTGTCTCAGTGGGAATAGTTGGTTGTTTCTGAGCCTGATAATTTGAACTCAATTTCTGGGTAGCCCATATTACTCCTATAGATTTTTCTAATATTTCTATACTTGGGCATTTGTATATACAAATTCACACACCAGCACATACATAAATCATTTTTAAACCTAAATAAGGGCCAGTTTTTTCACTGGTCAAAAGACTCTTTGGGTTTCATGTTGAAAACTCATATATGGGATGTAAAGAGATAGCAAACAGCAATAACAGTTGTCCTCTCACTGGCAGATACGTACTCAAACATTTTTCAATGTATGAAATTAAAGCAAAGGAGAAAACTCACCTATTGACAACATCAGAAATGATTTGCAATTGTAAATAAATGTAGATATTGAAGACTTATTACTGTTAATTAAAAGAAAAATGGTAGCTTTGTACATCTTATTTTATCCTTTCATTCCTTGATTCAAGAATAGGTCATTAAAAATATCTTAGCTTGGCTCAGAGGTGCATCCCTGTCCTCCTAGACCTGGGAGTCCATGGTAAGCTAATCTTTCTGAGACTGTGGTCAGCTTGGTCAACAAAGTGAGTTCTCTTTTGTATTTGTTCGTTCATTCATTCATTTGTTTGTTTTTTAGACAGAATTTTCTTGTGTAGCCTTGGCTGTCCTAGACTCACTTTGTAGACCTGGCTCAAATTCAGGTCTCTTCTTCCATGAGTGCTGGAATTACTGATGTGTGCTACCATGCCCGGCTCCAAATATTGAGTTCTAAATCAGGCATGACTATGTAGAAATATCATGTATTTAAATGATCCCCCAAAATGTACTCTATATCTCAAATTATAGGGTTTCTCCCCTTCAGGTATAGTGCCCAAGGAGCTGGGTCCTGGTACTGTTCCTGGTCCTGGTCTTCAGAGCCTAGCCCTCCGCCCAGCTGTGGCCCCAAAAGTCCGCTGTCAAGTGCTGGCCTTTCTGGGCTTTCTCTCTGGGGCTCAATCTATCCCATTAGACCCCTTGGGAACCAACTACACACCTGGCAACATCTTCTATAGATGGATGCACATGCCCAACTCGCGGGAAACTCTTGACAAAAATAGGCTTCATACCCCTTGTCTCAGCCCGGACCACAGCCCAGGAATTTGGGCCCACTGTGGGCTGATGGGGAGGCCCTATCTCCGAATACATCACTTAAGATAACTAAGCAACACCTTTCTAATAATAATATGAAACCAACAACAATATCGCAAGAGTAAAAAACAGCAATTTAAAAATACACAAAATTAAGGGAACCTTTTCTCTAAGGGGAGCAGGCGCTGGGTGCAGCCCAGCCGGCGATTGTACCAACTATATGTCCACCTCGGGCAGCTAGTACATGGGCTCAGGTGCCCCCAAGTGTGCCACAGTGGAGAGAAACAGTAGCTCATCCACCAAGTGCACAATGGACTGCGCGTCCTCTGATGCTAAAGCCAGAGGTTGCACTGGTTCAGCTTTTGGCAAGATTGGGGGACCCGCAGCCATGGGATCCAGGAGCTCAGTATCCTCTTGGGGCATAGCTCCTGCCCCTGAAGCCGGTCTCAGTGTCTCCTGTATCCCCAAGGACTCCTGCATGTGAAGGCTGCAGTCAAGGACCCAAGGATCTGAACACAGAAGAGGGTGAGCCATCAGCCGGGATAGGGGGACTGCCTGAAGGCACCCAAAAAGGTGTGAGCTCTCCCAAGATGGCGTCTACTTGCCAGGGAAGGCTCAGTCCGCTCTCCTGCCTGCAGGACGGTCAAGCTGACTGGCGTCCAGCTCTACTCTCCTGGCAAGAGCTTCAGGACACATTCCCAGTGAGACCCAGGGATGGAACCAGCTGCAGGTTCTCCAGACACCTCCCCGAGCTCTTCCTCCTCCTGCTCTTCCTCCTCCTCCTTCTCTTCCTTCTCCTCCTCTTCCTCCTCTTCATCTTCTTCCTCCTTCTCCTCCTCGGGCTTCATCCTCCTGACCTTCTGCTCCTCCATTGCCAGAAGGATCTCCCTGGCCTGGCGGTCCAACTCTGCAGTGAGCACATGGATCCTGGCATTGTCCAGCAGCCGCCTCATGATGGTCAGGTCCGGAGCCCCACAGATATCCTGGGACAGGAACGAGAAGATAACCCTGCGGGCAAGAGCAGGACAAAGGGACTTGGGGTCGGGAGCCTGGCCTTGCTTCTGGGCTACGGGGGTGGAGGACATGGGTGTCCACCAGGGCCCTTCCTCTCCTGTTCCTCCCTCTGCTGCTCAAAACCCAGGAGCCCGGTGGGAGACCTCTGTACTCCACCAGCCGGCGAGGTTGCGGGGACAGTTCCTAGGGCGAGAACCCCAAAGGCGAGGCTTCTGGCCATTATTGGTCCTCCATCCTGGCCATCCCAAATGCTCCTCCCCACTTACCTCCCCCTCCAAACAAGCTCACTCACATCCTTGTTTTTTGGTCCTCCTCACATTCGAGCCTGAAGGATCTATACCTGTGACAGTCCACAGGGATGCCACCCCTAAGGCCCATGTCCCCAACCCACCCATATGTCTAGAGGGAGATATTCAAATCTTCTGAGGAAGGGGTTTGGGGGTGCTGGGGGCTCCATTTATCCCAAACACCACAGATGGGATCCAGAATCCTTTACCCAAAGGATGCTCAGGGCTTGAGAAAGGGTGGTGTGTGACACTCCCTGGGGAAGGTGAATGGCACCTGCTAGAGCCCCACCCCTGCCCCAATCGCCCATGTATGGCTATGTCACTTTAAAGGGCCAGGCCCGGAACCTAGGCTGCTGCGACACAGTCGTCTGGTTCTGTGAGGGCACAGGTCCTAGAAAACAGCAGGAGGAGGTCTGAGGGCTGGATCCCTGGTGGAGCCGCTCGACTGCCTTTTCAGGATCAGGTCCAGAAAACCATTCCAGTGGTCGCAAACTTTGGATAAAGGGCCAGGAATAGTGGTGGGCAAATAGGGGATCATCTGCTCCACGAAGTTCACGCCATCATTCTTGAGAAATGGGGATACCATGCAGGAAGGCTAGCTTCCTTTTGCTCTGAGGAAGGACCACGGCAGGAGGAAGGCTTGAAGTTTGCAAACCCCGAGAGGCACCAACAACCCCTTTCCCTACACTGAAGAGGGAAGCGGGCATGAAACGTGTTCCTCAGTGACCCAACAGGAACATTCGCCCAGGCCGCAACCGCGGTGGATGGGGGCTGGGAGTGGACCAGAAAGCTCCCCCACCACACAGCGGCCCTGATTACCTTGGTCTCACGGTGGGGAACAGGCCAGAAACGTGTCAGTGAGCACACCATATGTCTCCAGCAGCGGCCCAGGCGACCACCGTTGGCTTCCAAGAGACCTAAGCCTTTGGAGGTCTGGAAGCAGAACAACAGACTCCTCTCTCCATCTCCTCTGGACGAGCTGGTCTGTCCAGGCAGCTATTGCTGCTGGCGTCTGGTTACCTGGCAACTAGTGTTCCGAGTTCCAACCAGAACAATGCTGAGGGAGCATGGTCACTTCCTGAAGTCACCTGCCCAAGCCTCGCCCTCATGGGCTCTCCCGGGGGCCACCAGCCCCATCAACAATTCCAGAGAGAAATGATGGAGAAGTTGCCTCCCGTCACCACTAGAGGGCACAGAAGCACATGAGAGGGTGCAAGGATGAAAAGAACAGCAGCAGCATAGAGGGATGGCTATCATCCCTCTTTATTCTTTTATTATCATCATCATCATCATCATCATCATCATCATCATCATCATCATCATCATTCCTTTCTTCTTCCCTAGTATACTGCAAACAAATTCACCTTCTTTCATTTACCCTACTGAACTAAAATGTTCTCACCTCTCAGCCTTTGAATATGTATGTTCTTTATCCTTTCTGGGGTGTTAGGTACCTCTTGCTTTCCTTTAGGTTTCATAGTGGAATTTACGTGATGTATACATTTCTATGCATGGTCTATGGGTTTGTTTATGGTGGATTACCCCACAAGACTGTAAGCTTATAGAGAAAGAGTAGTGTTTACATCAATCATTTTTGTGTGTTCAGGACTTAGCACAGTATTGGGTACCTAATTCACAGTAACTATCTGTGGAAGGACAATTAACCTTTTAAACAGTAAATTCCTTTAACAAAGTCTTCATAATCTGATAGTAATACAGAATTCCCACCTAAAGGATGGAAGCATGTAGCAATTTATTTGTTAATGCCAGCCATTGTGCCATCTGTAAAAAACATTTCCTGAAGTCTTTTTATGTTGTTCTGTTACTGCTGTTACTAGGACAGCCTCCTCTATGCCTGTTGCCTTCTCTGTGATCTCTTTATCCCATAACAAGTTACTTCCTTTAAGCTTTAGTGAGGTTTAGCATCTGGCTTTATTATATCCAAAGACTATTTGTTTCTGCCTGTTTTGTACAGAAGGTAGGAATACAACTCAGAGGTAGAACATTTGCCTAACATATAGGAGGTAAGGAAGGAGGAGGAAGCAGAGGAGAAAAAAAGGAACAGGAGAAGGGAAACATTGCTTTTCTTTATGCAGATACCCTGCCTTAAATACAGAGGTTAACAGTCTTCCTGTCTCTGACTTCCAAACAAGATAGAAATTCCAGATACAGCAACAGTGATACTTATTTGGTGTTAGTTATTTTAACTTTGTCCCTCTCCTGACATTTACTCTGTACCTGTTTTATATGTGGTTGGTTTTATGTACATGTTCATTTTCTGGGAAGAATCTATATTTTCATTAGGTTTTATGAGATGTCATATTCTCAGAAAGTGTCCGGGGCTTTGCATCCTACCATACTTATCCCTAGGAGACCATATCTGCAAAGGTGATTATGTCCTCTCTGTACATCATTTGATGTTATGATTTCATGATGCATCTTGAACCTTGTTTTCAAGAGAATGTTGTAAACAAGGCTTAAGCTTAACAGGCATGTTACGCCTCATGAAAACATTTTCATCATAAAATGTCCTGTCTGAAAAGAGCATCTGAGATCATTGTAAAATGCACTCTGTTACTTTTATTTTAGTCATTAACATTATTAGTACTATTTACTGTATTTACTGTATTTCATTACTTTGTTAGAGACCCAAATATGATGACTGTGGTGTAAGAGACTGTGTACACACAGCAGCCTCATGTCAGGGTGTTGATTTGGGTTTGAGAAAAGACAAGGAAGTTCCAATTTAATAGTTACAGGATTGGGTGACATTCAGCAAGGGTAAGCTTTTTACAAAGTGATTGGCTAGCTAACATAACTAACATAGGGTGAGCTATCTATAGGTCTCAGGAATGTTGGGTAATTTCTGTGCTATGGAATGGTTCTACTACAAGGTTAGTGGGCTGCTCAGAACAAATGCCCCACCCTGAGATAAGATACCTTCCCATTCTTGTGTTCCTTGGGTAGGAAATCTAATGACCTTGTTTCTGGAATTGCTGACCCATGGCCTAGTTCCTGGTGACCTTGGGGTAGAGTCACTAGTCTGGTGACCTTTAGGTGACCTTTTTTAGGCATAGTTCTTGGTGACCTTTGTTGGTGTTCTCTCAATTTTAAATGATCCATTTGGATTTTGTGGGGGTTGTAAATGGTGTGTCCTGTGTCAGAGAGCACTTCAGTATTAAACTGTGATATAGAAGAGTAGAACTGATGATGTAAAGGAGTTATCATTGCTGAAAAACTGGTGGCATCAATTAGAATTTAGCTGAGGGAAGACTGCCTTTAAAACAATCCACATATAAGTAATATGCTAACCAGGCCTGTTAGAGATTAGGATCCTGGAACATATATGTTTGCTCACCAGGATTATCTAGAAATGTGGCAGGGTGAGGTTTTTTAATTTGTAACTTCCCAACATGTACTTATTAATTTATGATTGTGAGTGAAAACAGACCAGATTGGTGGGTGTTCAGTTTAGGTCAGGTAACTTGATCCAGTGAATATTGAATTTTGAATTTAGAGACTGTCCTATGCCCATGTGTACAATCCTCATTGATACAGTTCTGTCAGTTCAAATTTGAGACACAGGCTATTGGCTAAAGCTGTGCCTGTCAGGTTACAGGTCTCAGCAACTAATATTGTAAACAGGGACAACATTCAACAGTATCTTATTAATGGCTTTGCCTCTACAAGAGAATGGTCTGTGTTTGCAAAGTCAGTATGCCTATATGTTTTATTTTTCAACTCCGAGGTTAAGAGCACTGGATGCTCTTCCAGAGGTCAGGAGTTCAATTCCCACCAACCACATGGTGGCTCACAACATCTATAATGAGATCTGCTGCTCTCTTCTGGTGTGAAAGTGTACATGCATGCAGAACACTGTATACATAATAAATAAATAAGTCAGTTGTTGGTATTATTAAATTTTTTTTGTTGATGCATCACTGCTCTAGTCTCTTGTTAGTTAATATTCTCTGATAATCCCAGTCATTAAGAATTTCATTCCTTTTTCTCTAGTGCTTTGATTTTTGTTTTGTTTAAAGCAATGTCTCCAAAAGATTAGTCTTTCACATGTTATGTAGTTTACACTTTATTTAAACACGGAATGCTACCTCTACTGCTCAGTGCCTAGAACACAATTCTGCAACTCTTTTCAGGTGGGCTCTGACTGGTCAGTGTGAAGTAAAAGATATCCGTGAATGAGTGTCCACTGACCTCCCTGCGTTCTGTTTGTTTGGAGGTGGGTGATTACAAATAAAGAGGGACCTGTGTAAGAATTGAGATCACTGACCTACTCTGAAGCTGGTGTTGTCACAACACAGAAAGGGAGGGGGAGGAGGGAAGATGGCAATGATAATAGTAATCAATTTTAGATGGTCAGTAAATGTGAAAAGTGTATACTTAGGGCTAGGAGTCAGATACAAAGAGAATCAAGATTATGGATTACTTGCTGAACTTGTTTCTGGAAAGCAAATTTTTACAGTTACACTAGTTCAAACACACAGAAGATCTGGACAAAGTGGGGTGGTAGTGCCTAACAGGAATGCTTTCCCCTCCCCCCATTTGAAAATGCACAACCTGAGAGAAAAGGTGTGAGTAATACTTTGTGTGCCCTAATATATATTCCCTGAAGAATATTGGATCATAAAGCCATTTTCAACTTTTAAAAAGAATTTTTGAGATTATAATGAAATTGTTTCAACCTTCTCATTCCTCTCTACTCTTACGTCTCAAATGCTGGGATGAATAGTTAAGGTGGCTACTTAACAATCAAATACAGATGGCTTTCAGGTTCTCCCAGCATCCCTCAGTCCTTACCTGTTACAAGGTATGGGTTTCAAACACAAATTTCTAGGCCAGGAGTTGAGCTGCCCTCCTCACAGCTGTCCTTCCTTATGTATTCTAACCGTTTTGGTTACCTGGTCTTTTTCATTTATCATTTATCCTCCTGGGCCTTTGTTCTGGCTCTCCACTTCCCTCTCTCCTCTCGTCTCACGTAGCTCAGGGTCATGTCAAATTTAGACCATCCCAGATTTCCCTGTGATTGACTATGTTCTCTCGTCTATCTATAATAAACTTTCTACTCCAATATTCCTAGGTACAGCAATATCCTTTTTGTTTCATTTCTCATTTTTATTGAGCTCCCATTAACTACTCCTTGCTTTCAAATTCATGGCCATTTGTTTCTTTAATGGTCGTTACTGTTTAGCTTTGACTTAAGTTTGGCTGAAGGACTTCCCAACTATGAGGGGGAGATGACTGCACTGGACATTGATCGTGTAATGGAATGTGCAACATAAATGACCTGTATCTTGGAAGATGAGCAGGTGCCCTGGGAAAGTGGAAGATTGTATTTTAAAACATTTCCAAGATGAGGATGTTGCAGGATATTTGATCCCAGTGTGATCCCTTATATTGTGAACTGTAAAAACCTGTGCTTTGTTTGGTGTGGTTGAGCCCTAACAAAAACCTTAATAACAAGAACTTTCTATTTATTCTAAACAGGTGATTATGGTATTGTTACATCAACCCTAGAACATACCTTTAATTCAAAAGCTCTCTGTGCACAGGATTAAATAATATTAATCCTACGTCAAGAGGCAAAGCAAGAAACCAGCTGACAGGGATTAAAGAGTAAGTGGAACTTTCGGCTGAAATGTATTTAAGACAGAGTGTAAAAGTGGAAGGAGTTTTATCTTGGTAGATTTTGGGCTTTTTTAGCTTTGAGCTAGAAAGCCTTTGGCCTTGGGTTCCTTTGGCCTATCACCCTTGAGCTGTCATCTGAACTGGTGAGATTTTTTGGCATTTTCCTCTTGGAGGTGAGGTGAGTAGCAGGGTCAGGTGGGTGCTTTCTCTGCCTCTCTGCGCTAGCAAGTTTTAAAATCGAATAATTGGGATTTTCGTTCTTTTATAACAACATGAGGGTTCTGTGTGTCCATAGGGATTAGGGCAAAGCTAGAATGCCTCTACTATCTGCATCATTTGATCTTTGATCCACTGGTAGAGGAGCTATGACTGTCCTGACTCAGCTCTATTGTTCAAACTGATAAGGGTCTCTGGGCAGTCCTAGCAGTCAGGAGCAACAGTGGGAGGTAGCTTATGGGTTTGTTCTGGGATTTTTCTCTGATGCAGCTGTAGAGGGCTGTGAGTGAGATCAGAGGCCATGTCATGGTGAGTGTGGGGCCATTGTCCCTAGGCCAGGAAAAGCAGGCTGCTGAGCTATCACAGCCTGATCTGCTTTAACCGAGATGGGCTGTGGTTCAGACTATGGTTCCGTTGTTTTCCATGTGGTGACTTCAGCAGAGATCTTTGTCCTCTGACCCTTCTTGAGTGTTAACTGTCCAAGGAGGAGGGGACCCTGTGGCTTGGGCAGTAGAAAGTTGTGGTGCTTGTAGAATCACTATCTAGTGTGCACACCCAGGCATTGCTTTTGCTGTGCATTAATTAGATAGATTGGAAAACTGAAAGTCTCATTTCTAGAAATGCCTCATGTTATATTCCACACATGGTTTTGTGTAGCAAATTTTACAAATAGTTTTAAAACTGGTAAAAAAGAAGTGGTGGTGGTCATCATTGAGCAATAATTGCTTACTTTTTTTTTTAATTTATTTTTTACCTTTCAACTACCACCGGGCACAATGGAGTGATTCAAGGGAATTCAATTCCTGGGTTCAAATGGATTTTCTGAGATGCAAAATTTTGTCAGTGTCAGGTGTGCCTGGGTTTAGGTAAGTGGGAAGGGAAGATTCCACATCTTGTGACATAATCCATGCAGCAAGAAACAGATATTAAATTATTCTTCAATATTGTTTTGTGTGTGAGTGTTGGTGAGGGCAGGGCTATGCTTGAACCCACAAGGGAACATGAGGGACTGCAAGCCATAGCCCATCTTTATTATGGTCTCCATTTTCCAAGAGACTTCCCGAGAAAAAGGATTCTCTGGAAAGGAGATTAGTAGTAGCAGGAGGGTCATAAATATAGCAGTTTAAAGGTATCACTTTGAGTTTGTCTTGTAGGAGTTGTGAAATCTGTGTTTATTTAATTTGTATTAAATTAAAAAAAATCAAAGGTACCTCTGATCCAGTGCACATTTTTCATGTTAGAGTTTCCTTAGGCCTTTTCATGTAAACTTGGCTATATTTTAGGCTTATGTTTTTGGCTTTTTCTCTTATCCCCTCACTCTTTCACAAAATCTGTGCATTCTTGACTGTTGATGTTTGTGCTAAGTATAGAAGTCACATCATGCCAGAAGATTATGAGATTAGTGGCAATAGAATTGTCACTTATTTTTCTGTTTTCCTCTGTTTTTTACCAGGTGGCTTTTCTGATATGAGATAGAGATTTTGTGTTGTCCTTTAACAAGCATAGAACGACAATTTGCACTTATGTCTGTAGAAGGCAGAGGAGACTACATGAAGGTGGGTGATACCACTTGGCCAGTTTACTCCTTTTCTTTGGGCATAATCTTTTGGTGATCTGTCCTTTTTCTTTAGAAGTTTCATGTTTCCAGTGGACTCCATATTCTTTATTTGGATGTTTTTATTCTCCTGAAATTATTATATCAAAACCCTGCCCCATACCTAATTCTGGGGGGAGGATAGTTCCTTTTCAGGCAGTTATATCTTTTATAGGGCAAAATGGTTTTTGGAAATAGAAAAAGTATAATCTCTCAATCTAAGTTACAAAAATCTTTGAAAGTTTACAAATATACCTTCAACTCTATTTATTTCTAGATAACAAAGGACATTTACTTTGATTTTCACCCTGTCTTTTACAAGTAGCTTTTAAGTGGAATCAATGTAAATCCTATGTGCCTGCCTCTGCCTCCCACGTGGTATGTAAAAGGCATGTGCCTCCCAAATGCTGGGATTAGGGCTATGCTATAAACCACCAACACCCTGTCATTGTAACTCCTGAATTTAGAAAACAACTAATTAATAGATAACTGCTTGTCTCTGCTGGGATTAAAGGCACTGTCTATCACCACACTGATCAAATATGTTATATTCACTCCAAATTATTCCAACTCAAACAAGTTTATACCTTTGAATTTACTTAAAACATTTTAAACCTCTTAACTGTTTTTAATATGAAACAACAAAAGTATCCTTTTTTATTTAAAAAGAAAACACTAGTCTTTATAAGTTTGTGTGGACTCAAGGACCAAGTTGTCTGAGGAATAGTTACCCCTGCTTATTCAGGAGATCTCTACTATTCAAATCTAATTATTATCAATTTTGATAGGATCCACCATTCTATTCCTGTGGAAGCATTCAGTTTTACCAGTGAAGACACAGTTTCTCACTATCTACTCCTTTTAGTTATGTTTACTTTTTTTTTTTTTTTTTTTTTTTGTTCTACAGTATTTAGGTGTGCTGTTAAGTTGCTAGGAATAGATCTTTCTGATTTTTTTCTGAATGTACTTAATGCTATAAACTGTCTTCTGGTCAACACTTCTATTGTGTAGTATGAGTTTTGATATGTTATGTATTCATTTCAAGAACTTATTGCAAGTTTCTTATATCTTTTGAGACTTCCACTGTTCAAGTATATCATCAATTTTGGAGAACAGTATATGAGTTGCTTAGAAGAGGGAATACAATCTTTTGTGCTTGGGTGCATGTTCTGTAAACATCATTTGGGTATATTTAGTTTTTTGATCTTAATTATCTGGATCATTTCTCTGTTCAGTTTGGTCAGAAGGACCTGTCCATTGGTGAGAGTGATATATTGAAGTCTTCCCCTACTGGTTTATGAGGGCTAGGATGTGATGCAAGCTGCAGAAGGGTTTCTTTTATAACTTGGGTGCTCTTATGTTTGGGGCATAGATGTAAAGTATTGAAATGTTATATTGCTGGATGTTTTTTTTTAATATGCCATGTCCTTTGCCATCTTTTTATTAGTTGTTTTTGAAGTCTGTTTTGTTAGATATTAAAATTGCTATACAAAATTGATACTATTGTCCATTCATTTGGAATATCTTTTCCAACCCTTTACCTTGAGATAATGTCTATCTCAAGGTAAAGCTGTGTTTGATGTATTTAGAAGGATAGATTCTGTTTTATCATCCATTTTGTGAGCCTGTGTCTTTTTATTGGTGAATTTGGGTCAAGGGTATTAAGAGATATGAATGAACAGTGATTGTTAATCTTGGTATTTTGGTGGTGGAGGTGGTGGTGGTTTTAGCACCTTGTGTGGGGCTGTATTTATAGATACATATTGTGTAAATTTGACCTTAACATGCAACATCTTATTTTCTCCATTTGCTGATTGAAAGGTTCTGGGCATAGTTAGTAATATTTCTTGGATTCTGTAGCATTTTAGAGTCAGAAGCACACTGTCTATGTCCTTCAATTTCTAGCATCTTAATGAGAATACAGGATTAATTCCAATAGATCTGCCTTTATTTGTTTCTTGGTTGGTTTTTGTTTGTCTGTTTGATTGGTTAGTGTGGTCCATTCGATTTTTTTTTCTGTTACAGCTTTTTATATTTTTTCTTTGTTCTATATATTTAGCATTTTGATTATTCTCTGGAAAGAGGACTTTTTTTTATAGTCCAGTGTCTTTGGTATTTTTGTATGCTTCTTGTGCCTTGATAGACATCTTCTTCTTTAGATTAAGAATTTTTTTGTATGATTTTGTTGAAAATATCTTCTAGACCCTTGATCTCATCCTTCTTCTGCTAATCTGATTATCAGCACGTTTTTTCTTTTCATAATGTCTCAGAGTTCCTGGATGTTTTGTGATAGGGAGCTTTTGGATTTAACATTTTTCTTTGATACATGTATCTATTTCATCTTTTTTTTTGGTTTTTTTTTGTTGTTGTTGTTGTTGTATATTTTCAGACAAAATTGCTTTTTGTAGCCTTTGCTGTCCTGGAATCACTTTGTAGACCAGGTTGGCCTCAAACTCACAACAGTCCAGCTGTCTCTGCATCCCTGACTTCTGCTGTTAAAGGAATGTATAAACACACCTGTCTTCCATTTCTTCTATTTTGTATTCAATGCATAAATTTATCTCCTTGATCTCTGTTTTCTGTGCGAACCTTTCCTCTGTATTTTCTTGCCGTAGTCTTTAATTTTTTCATTTCCAGGATTCCTTAAGTTTCTGCATTTAAAAATTAATTTTCTTTGGTTTTTTGAGCCTAGAATTCTCTGTGTAGCATATGCTGACCTTGCCTTGCTTTGTAGACCAGGGTAGCCGCAAAGACACAGAGATATCTCTGCCTCTACCTGCCAAAGTGCTGGGGTCACAGGTGTGATCAACATGGCCAGCTTGTTTTTGCTTTCTTTATTGATTATATTTCCATATTTCCAGAATGTGTTTCATTCTGTCATTCTCCATTCAGCAGAGGCCTGGAGCTCAGCTTCCAGATGAAGAACAGTGGTTCCATTTCTCTCAGGGGCAGCTAGAACACTTTAGGCAACACCCATGTTCACTAGGCCAGGGTGTGTAAGAATTTTCTATTGACTGTTACAGATAGCTTGTTCTTTTAGAATGAAATCACCAGTGGTAGTGGAAATTCTGGTATTCCAGAGCCTATGGCAATACCAAAGTGTTACCATTCTTGGATACACTGCTGTGCCTTGCTCTAAGGACTTTCACCTCAGAGGTTCAAGTAAAAGTCCATGCCTGATTGGCTTGCAGCCAATACATAGGCCTAGTGAAACACAGACCCAGTGAGGCCTAGGCACAGTGGGCCAGTGAGCAGGCCCAGAGGGGGATAAATGATGAATCTCAGAGGCCATGATGGAAGGCTGATGGTATCAGGTGGCATCTAACCTGCCAGCATGCCTGCACCCCCAGCATGTTTGTTTGCGGTCAGAATTTATAAACCTTGGCCAGAGGGACAAATTTCCAGGGTGAATGTTTGGTTTTCTGTGTCTAAGTATCAAGGATCCTTGGCTTAAATATTGGGCCATGATGCCTCATTTTCCATGCAATAGCATGGTCCTATTGCAAGAAGGAGGACACAGTACTTAATTATCCTATATGTGTGGGGAAATCTCTGAGCACAGTTGAAAGTCACTGCTGAAGACTAAAATCCTTAGCAGGGTAATGCATTTCTAGGAATTCCCAAATACTTGTTGGAGCAATTTCCTTATCAGGAAAGGGTTTGGCTAATAATCTGCCCTGAGGTCTATGTGAGGCTCTTTATAAAACCTGGGGTCATACAGATCCTGAGGTGAATTTTTAGGCTCTTCACTGAGAAAACAGAGTTCACTATCATAAACCAAGTGTAAATAACTGGCTATCCAGAGATGTCAGAGTTCACCCTAATCCAGAAAAGCCTCACATCCCTCAAATGTTTGTTGTTTCATGGCTTTGTTTAAGGAATTTATTGGTTTCCTCCAATTGTTTGATTATGATTTTCCTGGATTTCTTTATGGAATTTATACATACCACATACCACAGCACATCCTGAATATATAAACATAACTGAAAGCACAAGAAAAAGATCTTAAAACAAAATAGATGAAGATGATATTGGTTGTTAAAGCAATTAAGGCAAAAAAGATGTTTAAGTGTATAATACAAACTCAGAGACAGATGTGGTACTGTGTCCTTACCATCTTACCAATTGGCAAAAGGATTGTGAGTTCAAGGCCAACCTGGGCTCCATAGCAAACTCACTTTTTCTTTAAAATTCTGCTTTCTTCCACTTGGCTTGAGAAATTTACATTTTCTTACACTGATGCAGACATATATCCAGTCATAGAAAATAATATGGTTTCCAAGTGATTTTAACAGATATCTTTTGCTTTATCATAATAATATGAGATAATTTTAGTAGTCAAAATTATTTATCTTATATTGAAACATTTGTATGCTTTAATGGAATCTTCAATTGGAATAGCCCTCCACCTCCAATACATATTTTATTGTTGCCAAAGGAAATAATTAGATTGCACAAATTGAGTAATGGCCAGTGATTTCTTTGATTTTGATTTTATCTATAATCCTATTTTATTTGCTTATAGGACTATGTTATTTTTATAGTCCTATCTTTGTGTTTGCTTTTGACAGGAGTTCTATGTATATTGTGTGATTTGATTAGTTATAATCTAACTATATTGTTTTTTTAAAGTGATAGACCTTCACATATTTTCCCTTCTGAAAATTTATTATATTATGCTATAATTCCTTTAGTTTTTGTTGATTTGGAGACTTGATATAGAGAAGCAGTTTTACTTTTCTCTTCTTGATCTTAAAGGCTTGCCTCTCCTCATTTCTTGGTATATCTATGTTTTCAAGTTGTTGCAATCATCAATGTCTCGGTTTTTGCTTTTTAAGTGACTGATAGAATTAACACATTGTTTTTAGGCTTTTAAAACTTTCTCCTATATTGTTGTCTCTTTGTCCTTATTAGCTTCAGTTGTCAACATTTCCAAGCCTGCAGTCATCTGAGGGGCCTCAATAAATGGCATGCCCTCATCAGAGAAGTTGTTTGCTATATCTGTGAGAGATTGTGTTGATAGATGTTTGATGTGGGAAGGCTCTTCCACTGAGAGATACAATATCCCTAAGCAAGTGGGCCTGGGCTACATAAGATAACTACCTGAGCATGAGACAGTGATGAAGCAAGAGACCAACCTAGGAAACATTTGCCCATGGCTTTTGCCTTAATTTCCTTCAAGCTTGACTTTCTATGCTAAGCTCCCAAAGTGATGGACTGTGATCTGACAGTACCAAACTAAACGTGTAAACGCATTCATGACCTGAGATGCTTTTAGTTAAGGGATTTAGTCACAACAACAAAGAAGCACATTAGAACAAAAAGTTATATGCAAAGAGTGATTTTACTGCTGGACAGAATCTTGGAATGTTCTCTTTTTAAGGAGTGCGGAAAACATCAGGATTTACGATGGCAAATGCATTACAAAGCTGTACGCAGAGATTCATCAGCTGTTCTGGTAGGACCTAGAAGATCAGAGTATTGAGAGTAATGCAGACAGAGGATGTCCATGTCATAAGATTCGGTGGACAATAGACTCTACAGAAAATCAAGCTAGAGGTCATTTGTGTGATATTTTAGCTGCCAATCATACTAATTCATTCTGCCCATGCCTTGAAATTGAGTGAGGAAGAATTAAAAATTGATGAACAGGATTTCTTAGATGGAATATTGAATCTATTGAATGGTTAATATTAGAGAGACATTCAGGACCACAGTGAAAGAAAGAGACAAGTGGAACAGAAATTAGTGTAAAGCCTTTGTAGAGAAAAACAGTACTAGATAGTTTCAGATGGCAGTCACATGATGAAAGAGGCAGAATTTTTTCAAGGAGATTATCACCATCAAAGAAGAAGTCCTAGTTCTGGATTTGAAGCCTAAAATGATATTCATAGAGTAAATGCCTTTCTGCTAATTCTTCTGTTAATGGAAGGAGGACTCAAAGTGATTCCTAGTGCCAGGAATGAACTTCATATAAAGCCTGCTCCAAACGGTCCAAGAGTGACACCGTCCATCCCAATTTTGAATCCAAATTGACAGGCTCACCCATGTTGTGCTTTTTTTGGAAACAAGAAAGATGTAAAATTTAACGTAATAGATTCTTTGTGGTTTCTATTCAGCACTGCGCCAGCCTTCTGTGTTTGGCAGAGTCAGATCACCAGTGAAGATACTGTAAAGGTTCATTGCATGACACCATGAGGGGTGAAGCCTGAGTTGCATCTTGACACTACAAGATGTTGATATCCCTAAGTTATGAGATACCTGTCATGGAGTGCTGCCTATAGGGAGTGGAAGTAACCAATCTGAGAGATGTATGAGACGTTGCATAGATAGGACCCTCTAAGCCTTTTGAAACAGCAACAGGATTTGCTGTTTTCCTTGCTGGTCTTCTTTCCTTGGTACAGTCTTCTCTCACTGTGTATACATTCCTCTCTACTGGAATGGGAAGGGGTATTCTGTGTATCTATGTTGGAATGATGTAATTTGCTTCTGATGTGGCAGTCAAGAGATTTTCTTATATGTCAGAAGAGACTTTGGACATTTAAACAGTGTATGAGTTATTGCCAAATTTTAGGATCACTGAAGTTAGACTACTTTTTCATCATGGGATGGTCATAAGCCAATAGTGAATTTGGTCAGAAATTATTTGATCGAATCAAAAAAGCTCCCAGAGAAGATGATGTTTCTCATTTTGACATTGAATGAAAAATTTTCTGTCCTGAAAATCAGTATGTACACCAGGTAGGTTTTGCACTTACAGGTCTAACTCCAGTTGAGTTTGGGGTAAAATTTAGGCTAACATGCCTGGCATCAATAACATCATCATTAGCTGCTGAGTCTGGAATGTAGGGTTTTGGATTTTTTATTTTGTTTTGTTTTGTCTGTGTAAGCATAGGTTTTTGTGGCTATCTTCATCCACATCTTGCATTTGTAATTGCCAGAGAGTATATTTAATTTTTTAGGGGCATGTATTCATGACATTAACACTGAGCTTCCTGAGTCATTAAATTGCAGGAGTGTGACATTCTTCCAACCTGTTGTGTTTTTTTTAACTTTATTCATTCATTTTATTCACATTTTTATTTAACTTTTATTAATTACACTTAATTCATTTTTTATCTCCCCATAAGCCCCTACCTCCTCCCCTCCTGGTCCCACCCTCCACCCTCCTTTCTGCATGCATGCCCTTCCCCATGTCCACTGATTGGGGAGGTCCTCCTCTCCTTCTTTCTGATCTTAGTCTATCAGTTCTCATCAGAAGTGGCTGCATTGTGAGGGTTCTAGGTTATCTCCATGAATAGTCCTTGGTTGGAGTATGAGTCTCTGGGAAGTTCCCTGTGTTCAAATTTTCTTGTGTTGCTCTCCTTGTGGAGTTCCTGTCTTCTCCAGCTCTTACTATTTCCCACTTCTTACCTAAAATTCCATTCACTGTGCCCATCAGTTGGCCATCAGGCTCAGCATCGGCTTTCACAGTCTGCATGGCAGAGGCTTTCAGAGGCCCTCTGTGGCAGGTTCCAAGGTTGTTTCCTGTTTTCTTCTTCTGGCTTTTAGAGGCCCTCTGTAGCAGGTTCCTAGGTTGTTTCCTGTTTCCTGATAAGCTAGGGTTAGATAGAAGGGGAGTAAGTAGTTCCTTCCCTATCAGATTAGGGAAAGGGCATAGGAAAAAAGAAAGAGTGTGGGTGGGACTGGGAATAGATGACAGAGGGGTCTACAGTGGGTATACAAAGTGAATAAATTGTAATAAATAAAATTTAAAAATAATTTAACATCTCAATTGTAGCCTCCTCTCTTGTCTCTTCCTCACCTCATCCTCCATTCCTCTTTCCCGCGTATCCCATTTCATCAGATAGGGGGAGCCCTCCACTCCTACCAGCTGATCCAAACTTATCAAATCTCACTAGGACTGTCTACACCTTCTTCCTTTGTGGTGTACCAATGCCTCCTCCACCATGAGGAAGTGATCAAAGAGCAGGCAACAGAGTCCAGGTCAAAGCCAGCCCCTGCTCCCCTTACTATGGATCCCACATGGAGACTGAGCTGCCTATCAGCTACATCTGAGCAGGGGTATGGGTCCTCTTCATGAACGGTCTTTGGTGCATGCATCAATCTCTGCATGTCCCCACAGTCCCAGATTTGTTGACCTTGTTGGTCTTCTTATGGAGCTTCTGTCAGCTCTGAGTCTTTCTATCCCCCCACTCTTTCCTATGACTCCCTGTGCTCTGCCCAAAGTTTGGTTGTGAGTATTAGCATCTGCTTTATCCCCTACTGGGTTGAGTCTTTCAGAGGACATGTATGTTAGGCTCTCATCCTGTTCCCTCTTTTCAGTCATGTCTGATATCGATTCTATTTGCACTTTTGAATGAGAATTGAGCATCCTCCATAGGGTCCTCCGTTTTATTTATCTTCTTTAGGTCTGTGGATTGTAGTATGTTTGTCCTGTATTATGGCTATTATCCACTTATAAATGAGTATATACCATGCATGTCTTTCTGGTTCTGGGATACCTTACTCAGGATGATCTTTCCTAGTTCCATCCATTTCCCTGAAAATTTCACGATTTCCCTGTTTTTAATACATGACTAGCATTCCACTGTGTAAATATACCACAATTTTTGTAACTGTTGTTCCATTGAGAGACATGTAGGTTGTTTCCAGATTCTGGATGTTATGAATATAGATGCTGTGAACATAATTGAGCAAATGTATTTGTTGAATGGTGGAGCATCTTTTGGAAATATGCCCAGGAATAATATAACTGAGACTTGAAGTAGCACTATTTCCAATTGTCTGAGAAAGCATCAGAATGATTTCTAATGTGGTTGTATAAGTTTGCACTCTCACCAGCAATGGAGGAGTGTTTCCCTTTCTCCACATCCTCATTAGCATGTGCTGTCTCTTCAGGTTTTGATCTTAGTCATTCTGATGGACTATCAAAGTCATTTTGATTTGCATTTCCATGAGGACTATTGATATTTGGCATTTATTTAAATGTTTTTCCACCATCTGATATACCTCTGTGAGGAATTCTCTGTTTATTTCTGTACCCCAGTTTTAAAATGGTTTGTTGGAGTTTAATTTCTTGAGCTCTTTATATATCTTGTTACTAGCCCTCTATGCTGTATATAGATAGGGTTGGTGAGGATCTTTTCCCAGGCTGTGGGCTGTTGATTTGTTCTATTGACAGAATTTTTTGATTCATAGAAAGTTTTAGTTTCAGGAGATCTATTTATTAATTGTTGATCTTAGAGCCAGTACTCTTGGTGTTCTGTTCAGGAAGTTATCTTTATGTCAATGTGATCCAAGTGTTTTTCCCACTTTTTCTTCTAACTGATTTAGCGTGTCTGGTTTTATGTTGGAAGTCTTTGATCACCTTGGACTTTAGTTTAGTGTGGGATGGTAAATATGGATTTATGTTCATTTTTCTACATGTAGACTTCCAGTTATACCAGCACCATTTGCTGAAGATGTTGCCATTTTTTCATTGCATGGTTTTGGCTTCTTTGTCAAAAATCAAGTGTCCATAGGTTTGTGGGTTTATTTATAAGCCTTTGCTTCAATTCCATTCATTCACCAGTCTGTTTCTGTAATAGTACCATGCTGTTTTTATTACTGTTGCTTTATAGAATAGTTTGAGATAAGGGATGGAGAAACCTCCTGAAGATCTGTTTTTGTACAGGATTGTTTTAGCTATTCTGGTGTTTTCTGTTTGTTTGTTTGTTTGTTTTGTTTTGTTTTGTTTTCACATGAAGCTGAGAATTATTCTTTCAAGGTCTGTAAGGAATTGTGTTGATATTTTGATGGGGATATCATTGAATCTGTAGATTGTTTTTGGTAACATGGCAATTTTTATTATGTTGATCCTACTGATCCATTTACATGAGAGATCTTTCTATCTTTTGTTATCTTCAATTTCTTTTGTCAGAGGCTTGACAGTTTTTTGTTTTTTTTTCATATGGGTTTTTCACTTGCTTGGTTAGGGTAACACCAAGATACTTTATGTTTTGTTTGTTTGTTTGTTTTTCTGGCTATTGTGAGGGGTGTTGTTTCCTGAATTCTTTCTCAGGCAGTTTGTCTTTTGTACACAGGAGTGCTACTGATTTTTTGTTATCTTTGTATCCAGCCACTTCGCTGAAGTGTTTTTCAATTGTAGGCATTCCCTGGTAGAACTTTTGGGGACAGTTATGTATACTGTCATTTCATCTATGAATAGTGATACTTTGACTTCTTCCTTTCAATTTGTACACCCTTAAACTCCTTTAGTTTTCTTATTGCTCTAGATAGGACTTCAGATACTATATTGAAGATATTTGGAGAGAGTAGGTAGCCTTGCCTTGTCCCTGAGTTCAGTGGAATTGATTTAACTCTCTTTCCATTTAGTTTGATGTTAGCTATAGGATTGCTGTGTATTGCCTTCACTGTTTTTAGGTATGTGCCTTTTACCCTCGGTCTCTTCGAGACTTTAAAGAAGAATAAGTGTTGGATATTGTAAAATACTTTTGCAGCATCTAAGGAAATGATTGTGTGGTTGTTTTTTTTCAATTTATTGATATGATGGATTACATTGATGGATTCCATGTTATTTAACGACCGCTGCATGCGTGGGATGGAGCCTACTTGGTCATGGTGGATGATATCTTTAAAATGTTCTTGGATTTGGTTTGTATTTTATTTGAGTATTTTAAGAGGGATTGGTCTGAAGTTCTCTTTCTTTTTTGGGTCTTTGGTTCTTTGAGGATTTATCAAGGTGCCTTCAGTCTTACAAAAGGTGTTTGGTTATGATGCTTCCATTTATATTATATAAAATAGTTTGAAGAATATTGCTATTCTCTCTTCTTTGAAGCTCTGATAGAATTCTGCTCTGAAATCATTTGTCCCTTGGTTGGGAGTCTTTTGATGTTTGCTTCTATTCACTGAGGGGATGTAAGACTATTAAATTTCTTTACCTGATTTTGATTCAACTTTGGTAAGTGGAATCAATAAAAAAATTGTATATTTCATTTTGATTTTCAAATTTTGTGGCATATAGGCTTTTGACATAAGAGCTAATGGTTCTTTGGATTTTCTCAGTGTCTGTTATCTCTCTCTTTTTATCAGACTTGGTTGATTTGGATAGTGTCTCTCTGCCATTTTCTTAGTTTGGCTAAGAATTTGTCTGTTTTTTTTATTTTCTCAAAGAAATAGCTCCTGGTTTTGTTGATTATTTGAATTGTTCTCTTTGTTCCTAATTAATTGATATCAGCCCTGAGTTTGGTTATCTAGTAGTCTGCTCCTGTTGGGTGTGTCTGCTTCTTTTTCATAGAGTATTCAGATGTGCCATTAAGTTGCTTGTATGGGAAGTCTCCAATAGCTTATGAAGGTACTTAGTGCTATTAAATCTCTTCTTAAGACTGCTTTCATTGCATCTCATAAGTTTGGGTATGATGTGCCTTCATTTTCATTGAACTATAGGAAGTTCTTTATTTCTTCCCTGACCCAGATTTCATTGAGTAGGGAGTTGTTCAGTTTCCACGTATGTGTAGGCTTTTTGCTATTTCTGTTATTGTCAAGATCCACCTTTAGTCCATCATGGTATGATAGGATGCAAGATATTACTTCAATCTTGTATCTGTTGAGGCCTGGTTTGTGACTACTGTATGGTCATTTTTAGAGAAGGGTCCGTAAGGTGCTGAAAAGGAGATATATTCTTTTCTGTTTGGGTGAACATTTCTCTAGATATCTGGCAGGTCCATTTAATTCATGGCATCCCTTAGTGTCATTATATCTCATTTTAGGTTCTGTTTCACTGCTCTGTCACTTGATGATATTGAGTTGTTGTGGTCTCTCACTATTAATGTGTGGAGACTGAAATGTTCTTTGAACTTAATTAATGTTTCTTTTACAAATGTGGGTACTCTTGAATTTGAGGCATAGTTGCCCAGAATTGAGACACCATCTTGGTGGAATTTTCCTTTTTTTGAGTTTGAAGTATCCTTCCTCATCCCTTTCAATTAATTTTGGTTGAATGTTTGTTTTATTAGATATTAGAATTGCTATTCCTGCTTGTTTCTTGTGTCCATTTGCTTGAAAACCACATTCCTGCTTCAACATCCCAGGAACTTTTTCCAGGGATTAGCTCAGTGATCTGAGGTTGGAACCAATTTTCCCTCACCGTTGGGTTTCCTTTCACCTGGGAAACACAGTCAGTGGTGTTTTGTGGCCTACTGTTCCAACTGTTGGTCACTGTGCAGTCTCTGCTACCCTGCTGATCAGACACAGTGTGCAATCAACTCTACCATCTGGGATCTGTTTTTTTTAATTTTTACTGAATATGAGTATTTTGCTTGTATGCATGACTATGCACCTCTTGTGTCCCTGCTCCTCATAGTCTGAAGATCACCTCAGAACTCATGAACCTAGAACAATGGATAGTAGTGGGTTTCATGTAAACACTGACAATTGATCCCAATTATTTGCAAGAGCAGCAAGAATTCTTCACTGCTGAGCCATCTCTCCCACCTTATGTTGCTTATTTATGACCAGAATTTACATTGCTAATATTTTTCTCTTTCAATTTTTACCTGTTTAAACATGCTTTCCCTTTTAGTAAGATCTTATTAATGTTACAGTTTAAGCTGTGGCACTGCTGGTTTCTGGAAGATTAATACAGAATTGAGTTGAATGTATAATTCTTTGTAGGAGCTTCAGTAAAGACCTCTGAGTTTTTTCTACCTATTATATTTGTTTGATTGACATTTAAGGAAGACTCTGACTTACAATATAGGTCTGGATGTCCTGAAACGCTTTGCATAGATCATGCTGGCATCCAACTCAATGAAATTCACCTGCCTCTGCCTCCTGAGTGATGGAATTAGAGGCATAACTGAATATACCCAGCTTGTTCATCATTTTTGTAGTTAATAAATGTTCATAAATTTCTCTGATATGTACTCAGTACTGTTCATTGTTCATTTCTCTCTGTGTCTCTGTCTCTATCTTTCTCTTTCTATTTCACTCTCTTCTCTCTGTTTGTCTTTGTCCACATTAATTGGCATGTCTATTCCAAGGCTATATCCTATTCAAAAAGTTCAGATATGACAGTTATTCAATTTTCTTCTGAGAATGATTATTGATAACATTAGCAATTCTTTTTTTAATATAAAAGCTTTAATCTTTATTCTTCAACTATAGACTATACATGATTTGGAAAGGAGAATATATAAAACAATTATCAAAAAAGAATAATGTGGTCTATATCTTTTCTTTTGTCTGGTCATTCACAAATATGATCTTATCAGCTATGATTGTTGTTGTTTGACACCTCACATTATTTTTATTCATGTATTTACTGTAGTCCACTTTCCCTTCCACAAATATATGAATCTCCCTTTTCACATATTGATATGCCACTTCCCTGAAGCATGGTAAAAAGATGATATTCAGTGCCATGTTGTGTTTTGACTGAGGTTATCCATTTATTCAGTGTCCCCTGATTACCACATCTCATTTGTTGCTAGATAAAATATTGTGATTCCTTTTCCTTCCACCTGTCTCATGACAGAGTCCTGACTGACTTGATCAAGGAACTGACCAGGATTCATAGATCGCTCAAGAACCCAACTGCTCACTACTTTAGATTCCTGTCTTACAAAGTGATGAAACTCCTGTAACACAGTTCTTCAAAGCACACCTTTGGTTTTTCTTACAATCTAACCTTTAGGCTTTTTCTTCTCCCCTCCTTCACCCAATGCACAGCACCCAACTGTCTAACATTAGCACTTCTGTGTCAGAAAATATATGGAAGAAGCACTAGAATTATATGGTTATATTTCCAAAGAAGTATAAATTTATATTGTTGCCAATGTTTCTGTTGTACAATTGTATATTGTACAATTATATTTTAGAATTCAGTGACATTCAATGATGTGCATGTGAAATTCAGCCAAGAAGAGTGGGCTTTGCTGGAATCTTCCCAGAAGCAACTCTACAAAGATGTGATGCTAGAGACATGCAAAAACCTCACTGAAATAGGTAAGACTGTGAATTTTCTTTCACTTTTAAAATAAGGAGACAACTCTTACTTTGTTGTTGATCCTCTTCTGCAATTCCAATTGAGAATGAGGAGGAATGAGGTGATTTAATCAGGCATAGTACTAAGGGTCACAGAATGTAGTGATTTAAGTTTTTCCTTAATAATAATATGATATTTCCAATAATATATATTTCTGGTACTATATTTTAGGTTACAAATGGGAACACCATAATATTGAAGAACATTTTCAAAGTTCTACAAGTAACAGAAGGTAAATTTATATGCATGCTGATACAGACACGAGTGTTAAGAAATTTTAATGTGTCCTGGAAGTGTTTGTTTTTATTTTTGTTTTTGTTTGTTGGCTGCTTTTTATTTTTTGTTTTTGGAAGATTTTTTTTTTGTAGCCGTGGCTTGTCTTAGACTTGCTTGGTGGAACAGCCTGACCTTGAAATCACACATATCTGCCTGTTTCTGCCTCCACGAATGCAGGGATTAAAGGCATGTACCATACCTGGCTGTGTCCTGGAGGTTTTGAAGAAAAGCAACAGTGTAAAAACAGCACTGCTTTAAGTGTGCTGATGATCATTAAATTCCCACAATTCCATTTACCTTAATGTCAGGTATCTGATTTGTGTTTGCAAGGCATTCCCTAAGATAGAAGAAAATTAAATAATGTTGTAACAGAAAATACCATTTAAATCATATAGACATTACAACTACTGAGTTGAACTGCCAATCTGTTTAGTCTCATTTTATCTACTCAGATATTGTAAGAGGTATACATATTGAATAGGTGATCAGTATGTGTCCAAAACTTCCTAATAACAACCACTGTTACTCATATTCATGCAGTAACATTGGAAAGTTTAGTGAAAGGAGCAGCTTATGAGAGTCAAGAATATTGTTGTGGAGAAACATTAATCCCTATATGATATGTCTATGATGAACAAAAAACAAACTGTGTTAATTCAATGAGGGAATCCTTTATTATTCTTGTAATTTAAATAGGTATAGCATATGTCACAATGTTTGTAAGGCACATGAGTAGAGGGATATTGAAAGAAGCAGTGTAGCTGTCTTTCTCCAAGAACAATTACTTTTGTAGTAGTCCCCACTTTGAGTAGAATTTCTGAATGCAATAAATGGTTACTGTTAATTGGTTTTGCAACTTAAATGAGAATTCATCAGCAAACTAATACTGCTGAAAATACCTATGAATACTAGGAATTTGGAACTTCTTCTGCTTCTCTTGTCTCACTTTGCAAAGGAAGTGTCATTCATACAGTAAAAACAATGCGAATGGGATTGCTGTGGTAAATCTCTGTATTCTTACAATAATCTCTCTCTATATAAATATAAAAAAAATACTCTTATAGAAAAATGATGCTATGAAAGTGAACCATGGAACAAATGCTCTTACCATCACAGGGATCTTTGAAAATACCCATAATGAAGGGAAAAATCATTAATGTAAATAACATGATAAAACTTTAAAATTTGATTCTCCTTTACCATTAGACCAAATTATGAAATTAATTAATAAAGATAAATATATTTATTAGTGTAAAGCACTGACTGTGGTAAATCTTTCACATGTGGTAATTATCTCTGCAGGCATGCAAGCAGTTGTACTGGAGAGAAACCTACTAAATGCACTCTATGTGGTAAAGCTTTCTCCAATACCACTGATCTCATACGGCATAAAGGAACACACACTGGAGAGAAGCTTTACAAATGTAATCAATGTGGTAAAGTCTTTGCACAAAAGAGTCATCTCATAAGCCATAGAAGAACACATACTGGAGAGAAACCTTATGAATGTAACGAGTGTGGTAAAGCCTTTACACGAAACAGTACTCTCTTAAGCCATAAAAGAACACACACTGGAGAGAAACCTTATGAATGTAACCAGTGTGGTAAAGCCTTTGCAGAAAACACTCATCTCTTAATCCATAAAAGAACACACACTGGAGAGAAACCTTATGAATGTAACCAGTGTAGTACAGCCTTTGCACAAAAAAGTCATCTCATAAGCCATAAGAGAACACATATTAGGAAGAAACCTTATGAATATGCCCAATATGATAAAGCCTTTGCACAGCCGAGTAGTATCCACAAACAAGAAAAGACACACAGTGGAGAGAAGCCTGGTGAGGGTAATTAGTGTGATAAAGCCTTTGTATGTAATATTCATCTCCTAAGACAACAACACATTGTGGAGGGAAACCATATAAATATAACTATGTGGCAAAGCCTTTGCACATAACTTCTAATAAATCAAAAAACACATACTGGAAAGAAGCTGTATGACTGTAACCAATGTGAATAAACTTTTGCACTTCAGAATAATCTCCACACTCATGAAAGAAATCCTAATGGACAGAAAGCCTGTGAGTGTTTTTAACATGGTGAAACCATTCCACATTTGTATAATCTTCATCATCATGAAAGGATTCATAATGGAGGAAAAACTTACGAATGTGTTAAAATGGTGAGGCCTTGCACAAATCTAGAGTCATCATTATCATAAAAGTATCCTTACTGGAGAGGATTTCTGTGAGTATAAGCAATGTGGAAAGGCCTCTGTGTACTTTGGTCCACTGAGATCCAACAGAACTGTAAAACTAGCTCAATGGAAATGACCTCCCTTTTCTAAAGGGGAACGGGAATAGGGAGAATAGGAATGGAGGGTAGTACTGGGGGAGAGAAGGGAGGGGGACTACGATTGGTATTTAAAGTAAATAAACTTATTTATAAAAAGAATACAATGAATATTGAATATCAATTACATGCAACAGTATTATATAATAAGGTGTTTATGGAAGACTTATTGATAATCCTGATTCTCAACATTTACTGTTTTCAATTGCCTCACATTACACAAGAAACTTTTAGTCCAGTGGATGAATATGTAGGGAATGGTGAACTAACACCAGCCAGGAAGTTCTCTGAGAGTATGAAAACAGTGGTAGCCTGTAGAAGTTTCTTTGTGTACACATACCTATTGTTCCAGCGGTACTATTGAAAAACATCACAACCAACACTGAATTTTGAGATATGAGGGAGGAGGCTTTCTTTTCCATGTATGACCCTGCTTCTGGCCTAGATGTGTAACCATGTCAAGGGTGAGTTTTTCTGGAGAGTGTCTTTAGACATAGACACCACCAATCAAATTTGTTAGATGGCCTTTGACACAGATACCCGATCACTCCTCCCTTCAAATATCAGAAAATTTAATTATTTGTTCTTGTTCTTGTTCATATGATAGGAATGTGCTGTTTAATGCAAATCGAGCACCCTTGAATTGCCTAGTATTAAACAATTATCTACACCTATGCTTGGAGCATCCCAGGCACTCCCCAAGGGGTATAAGCTTGTTTTCTGGAATTAAAGTTGAACTTACTTTCTGAGGTGATTCCCAGTGTGGCTCATCACTGTTATGCTTGTAGGCTTTCCAAGCTTTATACCTCATCTTCTGCCCCTCATGCCTTTCTGGGTTGGTTGAAAACAGCCTTCTAGGCAGCAAGAGAATCATGTTCTCTGAAATGCTTGTGATAAAATGTTTCAGAGGTTATAGCATTTCAATTTCACATGTTTCTGCATGTGAGATGGTAAATTAAACACTATATTGGGGGCTGGACTCTTTAAAATGAGTTATACCTAGTGTTTCTTTCATGGCAAGGTTGCAGGAAAGCTTCATGGTATGAAATCTTCTAAGGTGAGTATAGTGGCCGATGGAAAAGAAATAATAGCAGAAATTTTATTTCTCTGCTTTTAGTAGCTGAGCACTTTTCCAATAAGGTATGGGTGGATGGCAGAGGAGAGTTACTTCCCTTTTGAGTAGGCTAGGGAAAGGGGATGGGGGAAGATGAAGTGAGGGTAGGAGCAGTAGGAGTTGAAGGAGTGACCTTCAACCATCATACATAATGAATAAATTGTGAAAAATAAAATTTTTATTTTATTAATAAAAACAATTAATAAAATAAAAAAATACTAAAAAAACAAAAGAGCAAAATAGCAAAATTTTGAGTCTAGTTTGGGTTACTGCCCTTCCTCAAAGAGAAGAAAGAAGATATATAGAAAGAAAAGAAAAACATAATCTTTGTCTTTGTCACCTTTCTTCCCTGTGGGCTCACTTGATAATCATTATCCAATGGAGACCATGCTTCTCTCTCTCTGAACTTTATGTTACCATAACAGTAGGATTCAAACCTGGAACTAATGGCAGAGGTTCCTAGTTAACATATCAAATCAAACCTACCTGACATTTTCTCCCAGCAATCCTTCAGTTCTTCGATGTTGTCTGGTCCTCCAGGCTAGTATAGCCCATGCAATACCCTGAATTCTCCTTCCCAGGGCCTGAGCTAACCTCACTTCCCCTTCACCCATATATAGGCAAACTATTTTGGCTACCCGGTCCTGTCAAGAGCCATTCAGTAGCAATAGCAAAAGGGCTGTAGAACTCATGGAATGTGGCTCCCCTGTTAGCATAGTCACGAGGAGTTTGTCTTGGAGAAGCATAATCCCTAGAACTGCTTGTCCTGAGGACTTTGTGCTCTTATGTAGCATATCTCTGCTTGTTGCCCTTATGATGCCCATATTCCTCATAACATGAGTTGTATGAAAACTCTAAAGAGGCTTCTAGCCCATCACTGGGCGATATCATTGGCATTTAAAATTAACAATATTTGATCTCTTTCCACCTGTTTACTGGAGCAGATTAATGAATTAACCACTGCCCTTGAAAGGAGCCATAGATGTAGATTGTTAGCAATGACCATTATACTTAGAAACAATTTGGTAAAATAGATTGTTTAACAAGGTCAGGGAAGATGTTTTTGCTAATGGCTCTGATGTAAAATATCTTAAAGAACAATTTAAAGTTAAGAAAAGTACACCGTTAAAAAAAGCCAGGGATGATTTAAGGTTGATGAGCCGAAACAATAGCCCAAGGTAGCATTGGCTGTCTGGACTCCCTCAAACTGGGTCTAAAACTGAGACAGCAGTTGATTCCTGTATATTTGTTTTTCCCCTCAGCTTCTTGATATGATTTAATAAAAATGATTAATGAGTAGATGCACACCCCTTTAAGATTTAAAGTACAGGTGCCAGTACAATGCCATTTTTATTACTGTTGCACTATAGTACTACTTGAGATCTCAGATGAAGATACCTCCAGAAAATCTTTTATTGTACAGGCATTTTTTAAAATCAATTCTGGGTTGTTTTTTTTTTTTTTTTTTTTTTCCATATGAAACTGAGAATTGTTCTTTCAAGGTCTGCAATGAGTTGTGCTGGTATTTTGATTGGAATTGCATTGACTCTTTAGATTTCTTGTGGTAGAGTGGCAATTTTTACTATGTGAATCATACCAATCCCAGAGAATGGGAGATCTTCTGATATCTTCCTTGAAGTTCTTTTTTCCATACAAATCATTCACTTGCTTGATTAGAGTCACACCAAGGTACTTTATATTATGTGTGGCTTTTGTGAAGGGGTTTTGTTTCCCTAATTTCTTTCTGAGCCCATTTGTCTTTTATATACAGGAGGGCTTCAGATTTTTTAATTTAATTTTGTATACAGTCATTTTGCTGAAAGTGTTGATCAGCTGTAGGAGTTCCCTGGTTGAATTTTTAGGGTCATTCATGTGTACTCCCACACCATCTGCAAAACAAGTTGGACTCGATTTGGAGAAAAGGGAACCCTCCTCCATTAATGGTGGGAATATACACTTGTACAAGCACTTTGGAAATCAATCTGGTGCTTTCTCAGAAAATTATGAATAGTGCTACTAGAATATTCAGTTATACCAACCATGGGCATATATTCAGAAGATTATCAACCATACAACAAGGACATTTGCTCAACTATACTCATAACAACTTTATTGACAATAGCCAGAATCTGGAAACAACTTAGATGTCCCCAAACTGAGAAATAAACACAGAAATTGTGGCACATTTATACAATGCAATACTATTCAGCAATTAAAAACAAGGAAATCAGCAGGCAAGTGGATGCAACTAGAAAAGATCACTCTGAGTGAGGTATCCAGAAGCAGAAAGACACTCATGGTATATACTCACTTATATGTGGATATTAGCCATATAATACAGGATTAAAAATACTAAAAGCTAGAGTCCTAAAGGATCTAAACAACAGGAAGAACCCTAAGGAAGATGCTTAATCCTCATTCAGAAGGGCAAATGGGATAGACATCGGTAATGGGGGATGATAGGGAACAGGGCAGGAACTACCACAGAGGGCCTCTGAAAGAATCTACATAGCAGGGTATTGAAGAAGATGGTTAAACTCATAGCCAAATTTTGTGCAGAAAGCATGGATTTATATGGAATATTTAGGAGGTAGAAAGACCTGGATGTGAGAGGCCCTCCACAAGGAGGCCAATTGAGCCCAAAAATATGGGCCTGGGGGGTCCTGTTCCAACCAAGGAACATGAATGAAGAACACCTAGAATCCCTGCTCAGATGTAGCTCATAAGTATCTCAGTTTCCATGTGAGTTCCCTATTAAGGGTGACAGGGGCTGTCTCTGAAATGAATTCAGTGGAAGGCTCCTTGATCAGCTACTCCTGGAAGATGCAGACTTGCCAGGCCACAGAGGAAGAAAGTGCAGCCATTCTTGGTAAGACTTGATAAGATAGACTAGGATAAGATAGTAGGGAAGGAGGATTTTCCCTATCAGTGGACTAGGAGAGGGGCATAGGGGTAGAAGAGGGAGGTAGGTTGTAACTGGTGGAAGATGAAGGAGGGGCTTACAGCCAGAAAACAAGGTGAATAAATTGTAATAATCAATAAAAAAGAAAAAAATGAGTTTTTTTTTTTCATGAGATGGCTGGACTCAGGCAACTGTCTCTTAAAAACAACTAGAAAGAATAGTATTTCATCTCTACTCATTTTCCTTTTTCCTGTGATACTATATATAATAAATACCCTTAATAAAATTCAGTGGTTTGTCATATATTCCTAGTATTGTAATATTGTAAAATATTGTACAAATCAAATTTTGGTATGTTAAGTGTGTAAAAATAGTTTATGAAAAAGTGGCTTGAATTTTCAAAAGAGCAAAGAATGATTACTCAAAACTCAGGAGGGTGAAAATGGAAGGAAAATTGATGGAAGAGTAAATAATATATAAATAAATTAATATCTCTTACACAGTAATTATAACATTTTGGTTATTGAGATTTAAAAAAATATACAGAGAATATTTCTCAAGTAAACAATGTAAGCTATTATTAATAGCTCTTATGCATGCACCCCAAAGTATTTCTTTATATTATTCCTCTTGTCACTGAAATGTGTTCTTTGACAAGTCATGCCACTACACCCTGATGTTCAGGCTCTAATACTGACTATTCAGTTCTTATTTCAGAGCACTGAGTGCTTATAACCCAGTTATAAGTCAGACAATGTTTCATTTCTGTGTCTAGCTCAGGTCATAACTTGATACATTTTGAGTTCATCCACAATTTCAAAGTAAAATGATTGCCTTTCTTGAAATGTTAAATGTTCTCTCTCACTCTTGCATATACACACACACACACATACACACACACACACGATACATGTAATAGCAGTTATTGGCAACCCAAGACTTGAAATTGAAAGAGCCAAAAGAGGGATATATGAGAGATTTTGTAGGTAGGACAGAGAAATGAGAAATAATGTGATTATATTAAAAATCTCAAAAAACAAAAGTACATGTTTTCCATGAATAAAATTTGAATAATATATTTTGCACTCATGTGATTCAGGACAATCAAGTCCATTCTCTCTTAGCATACGGTAAGCTTTGCTTCAGTAAACATGAGTGTAGATGTGTGCTGGACCAGTCCAAGTCATCTGTTGCATATCCTCATTCAGTGTGTACAGTACATACTCTCTTTTAAATTGACTCAAGAATTTTAGTATTTGTTTGTGTGAACTTTATAAAATAAAGTTCCCCTAAACTTCTTTTTTGGTCCACTTTCTTCTACTGTCTCCTTCCATCCTTTTAAACAGAGATGCTGTCCAACCTGGATGATAAAGAGTGTTCAGTAGATGCAGCAGAAAAATGGACATTGTTGTCTAGTCCATTCTGTTAGTTCCTGACTTTCTATTGGAGAATTGAACATCCAAGTTGAGAGATTTCAATGAGCAATGTTTATTATTTCCCTTTATTTTGTAGTTATGGTGTGAGGTTTTTGCCTCCTGATTTGATGCTTGGGATTATTCATTCTTTCTCTCTTGAGCGATCAGGAGTTATTCTAAAGAGCCTGAATTTATATGCAAGTTAGTATTTTCAACTTGCATCTTTTAATATCCCTTCTTTGTTTAATATACTTTTCTTCACATTTAATGTTTTAATTTTATGTGCTGAGCACAATTTCTTTTCTGGTACACTTTAATTGTTGTTCTATATACTTTTTGTACTTTTATAGGCTACCCCTTCTTCATTAGGTTAAGGATACATTCTTCTATTATTTTCCTGAAAATATTTTCTAGAATTTTTGATCTGAGTTTTGTCTTTTTTTTTTCTATTTTTATTATTCATAAATTACTTTTTTGCACTTTTTAGATTTTCTGGATCTTTTGTGCATAGCTATTTAACCTTTCTTTTGACACACTTGTCTTCTTCTTCTTCTTCTTCTTCTTCTTCTTCTTCTTCTTCTTCTTTCTTCTTCTTCTTCATCTTCATCTTTTCATCCTTCTCCTCCTCCTGCTTCTCTTCTTTCTCCAACTCCTCCTTCTTTTTTTCTTTCTCTTCATCCTCCTCCTTCTCCTTCTCCTCCTCCTTTTCTTCTTTTAAAAATAGTCATTTTACTTATATATTTATCCGGATTAAAGTTTTCTGTTCCTCTAATCCTGGCAACTCTTTCCCATCTCCTCTTCTATTCTGTCTAAATTCACCCTCATATTAAACAAGGAGAGCTATAATGTATAATAAGAAAATAAAATAGCAAAAAGACAAAAACAAACACATCCAAGTAGGAAAAAAAAAGAAAAAGAGCCCAAGTTGGGAAATGATGTAGACTTGCTCAAACATGCAGGAATCTCACAAAATATTAAACTTGAAACAATGGTATACACACAGAGGACATGTAGCTTTAAAAATAGAAAAAAATCTTCAGCAAATTAAAATGAGAACTATGATAAAAACATTTTAAATGAATGCCAGAATTCCAGGACATGAGAATCCAAACTTGTCAGTGAGGGAAATTTTTGGGCATCTGCCTATTGGAAAGTACTCTTAAAAATACAATTAAGAGTAGTCCCTTGGATAAAATGAGTGTCCCTTGGAGAAAACTACATTTTCATTTGCAAACATTTATCAATTAGAGATAGGGCTAGGGCAGAACTCCAAAGGCCTTGTGCATGGTGCCTCAGTCTCTCACAGTTTATCTATTCTTCAGTCCTCTTAATTTATACTGCTTTGTTCTTTGATATCCTCTTTCTTTTCTGGCTCTTACACTCTTCTGGCTGAATTACTGAAGAGCCTGAAGGGCATATTCTGAGGTCTTTCACTGACTGTCTATTTTCTCTATGGGTCTCTGAAATTGTCTCCATCAGATGCAGGATGATACTTTTTTGATGATGGCTGAACAAGATACTGGTCTATGAGTATAGCAGAATGGTGTCAATGGTCATTTATTACTTTTAGTAGAATGTACTATTTGTTTTTCCCCCACAACCATGGGCTCTGTAATTTCCTTTTCTTGATCAAAAAACCAGTGTTAGGTGTGGATTCCATCATGTGAAGTGGGCCTTAAGTCAAACTATAGATTGGTATTTACTCCTACAACTCTTGCACTAATATGTCTTACAGGTAGAGCATTGTTATAGTTCAAAAATTTGGTATCTGGGTTAGTGTTTATATTTCTCCTCTTGTAGTTGCAAAGTACATCACATATCAAAGTTGCTAGAATGTAAGTGTGAAGGTTCTATGTAAGCACAAGCTCTATTTATCTATGTTCCAGGTAAGTGTAAGTGTTGTCTCCAGCAAGAGGGCATTGTAGTCAATTTCTGAAGAGCATCCTATAGTCTTGGCAAAAGCCTGTATTGTTTTGGCATTACAATCACACTACTTTAACCAGTACCTCAGTTAAATATTACCAGTACTGGATGCTTTACTTAGTGTCAAGAAATTTCCATTTGGGACTTTCTTCTTGTGTGGTGATTTCATTTATATTGATTCTTTTTATAAATATGATTTAGAACGTTTCTATTGCATTAGGTTTCCAATGACCCTTAATTTTACCTGTCTTTTCTCATGTTACCTTTTCATTGCCCTCTTCCTTTCCCAATCCCCTTCAATTCTATCTTTTTAGCCCACTTTCCATTTGTTCCAAGTATTTTATTTCCCTTTCCTATGGAGAAATCTCTGCCTGCCCTAACCTCCAGTTCTTAATCTGTATGTATCCCTGTGGTATTATATTCAGTTGCTTGCATATTATACATCTTGCAACTAATACATATGTAAAGCAAATACATACCCTATTTCTCTTTTTGGGTCTAGGTTCTCTCACTCTCAGTTACCTGCAAATCTGCATTTACCTTCATGTTTCATGATTTGATTTTTTAAATGTCTGAGTAATATTTGATTATGTAAATGCACTAGTACTATAACAAAAAAATAGAAATACACACTGCAATGCAAGAAATACACATTGGAAAAACAAATAAAATCTTCATAAATGGTGCTGACCAAACTAGATGTCTATATGTAGAAACATAGAAATAGGTGCTTATTTTCACTCAACGTCACCTCCAAATGGATTAAAACCTCACCAAAGTTCATATACAGTTAAAGCCATGAAGTCAGCACAGCTATTTGACAAAGATCCAGCACAGCTGAGCTGCATGTTATAGTAGCCTTCATGCTATCTTCCAGGCTTTGTCTTGATCTCCACTTGCTACATGCTTAGAGGGCTTTCAGTACATGTATGACCTGGGGACATTGGAGCAATGAGAAAATTTTTAATGAATCATTTATGCCTTCACTCTGTGGTACTGCTTCTAAGCTTCCCCAGAAAAATTCTGAGCATACTGCCCCTCTCAGAAATATCAATTATCTGGCCCTACATGAATGTCTTCCTTGTGGAAGTTGTAACTCACATAAAAATGGCAGAGAACTCCTTATGAGACTTCAGCTCCAAGACAGTCTTGAAAAATCTACCCCTATGCTTCCTCAAGAAGAAAATAATCAGAACAACATACTCTTAAAAAGGCAAACAAAGTTTGTAGTGCTAGGAGAGTTGATATCATTGGAGAATAAATACCTCATACTGCTGTATCCTCAGGTGATTACTTTGCATATGAGATTAGGAGTTACATATGATATGCCCCCCATGACTATATGGAGCTGTAAATGAATGTCTGAAGATATCATCACCTTAAACTAGGATCTATAATGATGGACAAAGAATGTTTTGTAAAAATGATTTTAAAAGTGAGGTATTATGACCTCCTTTTCCTAGAAATATCAGCTTTCACAGTATCACTGTAGTGTTGTATGACCAAAATAATGAAAAAAATACTTAGATTTAGCACATAAATAAATTCTACAAAGATATGAGGTATAGACATTGATTTATGCCAGGAATTGAATAATAACTGTTGCTGCTTTGGCCTAAATTGTTTTTCTTGAGGTTGTCCATTAAAATTTGATAATATACTTCTCAGGACAAAGCAATATGTCCAAGGCTGCTTAAAGATTTTTTATTTATTGCCATTGAATCTGAGAATGCTTCCAACCTGAGAATGGGCTTTCAGGCTGTGGCAAATATGCCTCCAGATCCTCAAAACTGTCAGGTTATGGGACTGATGAAGAAAAATGATAGTAAAAGATAAGGTTTATCAATGATGACTAAATTTATGACCAAGAGACAGTTAAAACACACGTCTGGGGACAAAAAGGATATCATCTATGTTTTAGAACAATGTGAATCCATCTTTTATTATTGAAATCTGTCTAAATAAAGAGGTACTATGACTGCCAGTCAGTCAAGACTCTAAGTTTCTTTGGACAACCATTTCTGACTCATTTCTGCCCTGCCTTATCCTTCCCTTTTCTCTGGAAACTATCAACTGCTGGGGCTGGTCCCCAGTCTTTCATGACAATCTTTCTTTTCTTTCACAGTAGGGTGACTACTCACAACTGAAGATCTAGAATTACATGCTTCAGAGTAGATAGGACATGTGATATCTGTTTTCTGGATTTTAGTTACCTAAATCAATATTGTCATTTATATTTCTATCTACTTATATGCATACCATTTCACTTATCTATATCAGTTGAAGGATATTTAGGTGTTCCCATTTTGTACCTATTGTGAACAGAATAGCAATGAGCATGGTTGAGAAAATATTTTTGAAGGAGTATGTTGAGTCCATTGTGCATATGTCAAGGAAAGTTATAAGTGGTTCATATGGTAGATTTATTTTCATCATTTTGAGAATTCTGCACACTGATTTCCACTGTGGATATACAATTTTGCAAGCACCCTTTGCCAGAGGTCCAGGTTTTTGCCTGTCCAACAGAAGATGTCAACTGTCAGCCTAATTCCTGTTTCCTCCAGAAAAATAAAATACTAAGGGAAAAAATATAGTACCTGTATTATTTATCACAATTACGATTATGTAATTAAAATTTGAATACTTATATGTCCATGAATTAAAAAGTAACATGTATAACTTACTAAAATGTTTTTTCAGAAGTGGTTTCTATTCTGAAATAGAGTGTATCTATATAACATTGTTTAAATGAAGGGCTCTTTTAGTTACGGTTAGAAATACATTTTATATAAACTTACTAAAAGTAGGGGTAAATAATTTCATTTGAAGACACTAAGGTATTTTATTATAGTCTGGTTATTGGACTTAATGATGGGTGAGTCATGGTGCTTGAGAAAGATCCCCAAAACTATAGCTGTGCTGACAGATAAACACAAAGCCATGCAGGCCAGGACCAAACCCAGAGGATCCTCAAATGACAGGAAGGTCACTGCCATGGGCAGGCACTTGTTTCTCTCAAGGTTTGGGTACTCTTGAATTCAGCAAGGGATACATTCCTGCTGATCTGTGGCGAGAAAGTAAATCAACATCTCAACTCCTACAAGTCACTCCATGTTCAGTGCATGAAGAAAGATTTCCAATGATACTGTGTGCATCCTATCACATTCTCTTTTACTATAGTACCAAGAAGGACACTAAACATACATTATTTGTCATTTGAGGTAATGGTTGCCTAAGGTTTTTTTTTCCTAGCTAGATCTATGATTAAAGATGTATTTTTTTGTGTTTTTCTCAGTCAATTGTGTCTTATTTATGCTTTATTCTGTCACCCTTGTTTATCATTAATTTTTACAATTTATTCACTTTGTATCCCAATTTTAGCCGCCTCTCTCTTCTCCTCTAGGTCCCAGCATCCCTCCCTACTTCTCTCCTATCCTTCTCCTGTAGTCCTCTGATAGGGAAGGTCCTATCAGACCCTATCCTATCAGGTTCCTTTAAGACTCCCTGTATCCTATTCATCTGTAGGTTGACTAGGTGGTCCCACCAGGGAGAAGTGATCAAGAAGCAGGCAGCCAAGTTCAGAGACTGTCTCTTCTCCCCTTACTAGGAATCCCATATGGACACTGAGCTGTCTATGTGCTACATCTGAGCAGGGGGTCTAATTCCTCTCATGCTCTTTGGTTGATGCATGAGTCTATGCAGGGCCCCAGGACCCAGATTTTTTTTTTGTTTGTCGGTCTCCTTGTGTGACTCCTGTCCCCTTTAGGTCCTTCTATCTCCCACTTCTTCAATAAGACATTTTGTGCTCTATACAAAATTTTGCTGTGGGTCTCTGTATCTGCTTCAATCACCTCTTGAGTGGAGTCACTTAGTGTTCATCTGTGAAAGGCTCCTATCCTGTTCTCTCTCTTCTATGCGTTCTGGCGTCTATCCTGTTTTCTTTTCTGAATGAGAATTAAGCATCTTCCCTATGTTTCTCTGTTTCTCCTTGTACTTTAGGTTTTTAAGGTCTGTAGATTTTAGTATGTCCAATCTATATGGTATGGGTAATAATCACTTGTAAATGAATATATACCATACATGTATTTCTGCTTCTGAGATACATCACTCAGGGTGATTTTTTTTAGTTCCATCCATTTGCCTGCAAATTTCATGATTTTCTTGTTTTTAATATCTGAGTAGTATTTCCTTGTGTAAATGTACCACAATTTCTGTATCCATTCCCCCATTGAGGGACATCTAGTTTGATTCCAGATTCTGGCTATTATGAATAAAGCTGTTATTGTCATAGTTGAGCAAATGTCCTTGTTGTATGGTTGAGCATCTTTCTGATATATGCCTAGGAGTTTTTTAGCTGAGTCTTGGGGTAGCAGTATTCCCAGTTTTCTGAAAAAGCACCAGACTGATTTCCGAAGCAGCTGTACAAGTTTAGATTTTCACCAGCAATGGAGGAGGGTTCTCCTTTCTGCACATCTTCTCCAGCATGAGTTGTCCCTTGAGTTTTTTCTCTTAGTCATTCTGTTGGGTGAGAAGTGGAGTCTCAGAGTCGTTTTGATTTTCATTTCTCAGATTTTTAAGGATGTTGAGCATTTTAAGTGTTTCTACACCATTCAATATTTCTCTGTTGAGAATTTCTGTTTAGCCTTGAATCATATTTTAAATTGGATTATTTGATTTGTTGGGTTATTTATATATTCTGGATATTAGCCTTCTGTCAGATGTAGAGTTGGTGAAGATCCTTTCCCAGTCTGTAAGCCATCCTTTTGTTCTGCTGACAGTGTCCTTTGCTTTGGGGAAGATTTTCAGTTTCATGAGATCCCATTTATTGATTGTTGATCTTTGAGCCTGTGCTGCTGGTGTTCTGTTCAAGAAGTTGTCTCCTGTGCAAATATGTTCAAGCCTCTTCATCAATTTTTTTTAATAACAGATTAAGAATGTTAGTTTTATGTTGAGGTATCTGATCCACAAGGAATTTACTTTTGTGCAAGGTGATAAGTATGGATCTATTTGTATGTGTGGACATCCAGTTAGACAAGCACCATTGGTTGAAGATGTTCTTTTTTCCATTGAATGGTTTTGGCTTCTTTGTCAAAAATCAGGCATTGTAGGTGTGTGGGTTTATTTCTGGGTCTTTGATTCAATTCCACAGATCCACCAGTATGTTTCTATGCCAGTACCACACCGTTTTTACTGTTTTTCTGTAGTACAGCTTGAGATCCAGGATGGAGATACCTCCAGAAGTTTTTTATTGTACTGAATTCTTTTAACTATTCTGGATTTTTTGTGTTTTTTATGTAATGTTGAGAATTGTTATTTCAAGGTCTGTAAAGAATCGTGTTGGTATTTTGATGGGAATTGCATTGAATCTCTACATTTCTTTTGGTAGAATGGCCATTTTGCTGTTTTTTCTTACTGGTCAATGAGTATGGGAGATCATTCCATCTTATGATATCTTCTTCAATTTCTTTCTTCAAAGACTTGAAGTTTTTTATACAGATTTTGCACTTGCTTGGTTAGTCACACCAGTGCACTTTATGCTATTTGTAGCTATTGCAAGGTTGTTTTTTTCCCTAATTTCTTTCTCAGCCCTCTTGTCTTTTCTATACAAGAGGGCTTCAGATATTTTTTAGCATCTTTGTATACAGCCACTTTGCTGAAGGTGTTTATCAGCTGTAGTACTTCTCTGGTAGAATTTTTAGGGTCACTCATGTATACTGTCATATCATTTGTGAACAGTGATACTTTGACTTTTTCCCTTCTGCTTTGTATCCCCTTGATTTCCTTTAGTTGTTTTACTGCTCTAGCTAGAACTTCCAGTACTATGTTGAAGAGAAAGGAGAGAGTGAGCAAAGTTGACTTGTCTCTGATTTCAGTGGGATTGATTTAAATTGCTTTCCATTTAGTTTGCTATAGGCTTGTTGTATATTATCTTTGCTGTGTTTAGGCATGTGCCTTTTATCTCTGATATCTCCAAAACTTTAAATATTAATGGAACTTGGATTTTATTAAATGCCTTTCAGCATCTATTGAGATGATTTTGTGGTTTTTGTTTCTCAGTTTGTTTAAGTCGTGGATTACACTGATGGATTTCTGTATATTGTACCTCCCCTGCATGCCTAGAATGAAGCCTACTTGGTCAGGATAGGTGAGATATTTGATGTTTACTTGGATTCATTTTGTGAGTATTTTATTGAGTATTTTTGTTTCAATATTCATAAGAGAGATTGGTTTGAAATTATCTTTTTTAGTGTATCCCTGCCTTTTAGTTAGCCTTTGTGAGGTTTAGGTATCAAGGTGAATGTGGCCTCATAGAATGAGTTTGGTAATGTTCCTTATTTTTCTGTTTTGTGAAATAGTTTGAAGAGTATTGGTGTTACCTCTTCTTTGAAGGTCTAGTAAAATTCTGCGCTGAAACCATCAGGCTCTGGGCTTTGTTTGGCAGGGAGAATTTGATGATTGCTTCTATTTCATTAGGGCATATAGGTCTATTAATTTAGTTACCTGATCCAGATTCAACTTTGATAAGTGGAATCTAGCAAGAAAATATTCCATTTCATTTAGATTTTCAAATTTTGTGGCATATAGACTTTTAAGGTAAAACCTAATGATTTTTTAATTTCCTCAGTGTCTGTAATTATACCTCCTTTTATTTTCTGATTTTGCTGATTTGTATAGTGTCCCCCTGTGTTTTAGTTAGTTATGCTAAAGGTTTCTCTATCTTTGTCATTTTCTCCAAGAACAAGCTCTTGCTTTTGTTTATTTTTTGAATTGCTTTCTTTGTTTCTAATTTATTGATTTCTGCCCTAAGTTTGATTATTTCTAGCCATATACTCCTCTTGTGTATGTCTGCTTCCTTTTGACTAGGTCTTTCAAGTGTGCTGTTATGTTGATTTGAGATGCTTCAGATTTCTTTATGAAGTCACTTAGTTCTATGAACTTTCCTCTTAGAATTACTTTCATTATGTCTCATTAGTTTGGGTGAGTTGTGCCTTCATTTTTGTTAAATTCTAGAAAGTCTAATTAGTTTATTTCTTCATAATCCAGCTGTGATTGATTAGAGTTCAGTTTCCATGCATATGCAGGCTATTTACTATTTTTTGTTATTATTGAGGTCTAGTTTTAGACCATGTTGTTTTAATATGATACAAGATATTATATTGTTATAATATTCTTTTGTTGGAATGTATACAATTTACCCTTGTTCATTCAAAAGCTGGTTTCTCTGCTCCGTTGTCTGGTTTAAATCCAGATACTGCATTGTGATGCTTTTTATAAGCATCACCTGTCTCAAGTTTGCATAAACATGCCACCATTTGTTCTTTATATTGTCAATCAAAACAACCAGCCCCAATACTGAGTAATGGAGAGGATAAGGTGAGACATTCTGGTCCAGAGTGGGAGGAAGAGGAAGGAGACAGGAGAGGAAACTAGGAGAATCTGCAGGAGAGGGCTTGGCACCGCATGCAGAAATTAACTGGAACTAAAATATCACAAAAAGCAAGTATGATGGGTGAATCTGAATCATAGGAAACTCTGCAGACTTGGAGGTTTAGAATGGAGAAATTTTGGCTAGCATTGTGCTCTAGGTTAATTAAATAAATCCTAGTCTCTGTGTGGTGATTTGGTTATACAGCTGTTTAGGAATAACCACTGCTTAACTAAAAGATTTATCAATAGTAAATATTAATAATCTACAACAAATGGTATCCAACTAATCTAGTATCCACACACTTTCAATCCTACTTTAATATAATTTGGTGGGGGAGAGGAATAAGCTCTCAGCGATACAACCCAAACTTTAAACCTAAAAACTCCCAGATAAATTACTGGCTCTTTAAGAGAGACTCTTAAACATGCCTCCTACTTTGGGCAGAACTGAGACTGAACAAAACTGGCTGCCACTATATTCTAACAGGATGAGAGAAACATTAATACAGACTTCTTTGAGCTTGGCAGATAATCTCTTCTATGGTTTTAAGACAGAAATAAAGGAAAGTTTAGAAATTATGACTATGGTTACATTCATATTCCTCAATTTAACTTTAATAATTGATTTAGCCTTTTATGTCTTCTCAAAGGCAAAGGCATTAGAAAAGATACTGGAACAACACAAAGAACATGTAGAACAATGTGAAGAAAAAAATGAAGGTTGGAAACAGGACATAAAACAAGAGACACAAAAACTTATAGAACATGATAAACAACAGGAAATGAGGGCAGAGGATTTAGAAAAGATACTGGAAAACACAAACAATTAGAACACTACAAAGAAAAATTAAAAGTTAGAAGGGAGGCATAAAACAAGAGATTGAAGAGATTATTGAACAAAACAAACAACAGAGAGATAGGTATGAAATATGGGTACAGACTTAAGAAAAAGAGTTTAGAATACTAAGTAAAGAACATACTCAGGCAGAGGCAAAAGATAATAATAAAGAAAGCCAAACAAAGGTGGTTAGAAAACAAACGTTAGCTTATCCAGTCGGTGTACAACAGAGACCAGCAAATGATGATCACCCACAGGATTACCATGAGACTGAATGGCACCCTGTGGAAGTGCCAGACCAAAGAAAATTTAAAGAAAGTGTCACCAATTTTGGAATGCATTCACCATTTGTAAAACAAATGCTGACTTTCTGGTCAATCAGTAGAGGAATCCCAAAGGACTGGGAGGATATGTCAAAGGCAATAAAAGAACCTGACCCATATTTACAATCACTATCATGATGAAGAGAAGAGGCTAGAGAGATAGCATACAAAAATAGAGCCAGGGCTGTTGGTGTTTCTAAGGAACAGTTGCTTGGTGATGGCCAATAGGCTGACACAGAGATACAAGCTGTATATAATGAAGAAACCTTAGCATTATGTCACCTAGCAGCCTTAAATACCTGGGACAAGGTTGAGGAATCAGGGAAAAGGATTGAGCCATTCTCTCAGGTCATACAAGCTCCACGTGAACCATTCATTAACGTTTTGCAAAGATTGACCTCAGCTGGTGGTACAAGCATATCAGATCAACTAGCTAGAAAAGCCTTTGAAAATGCAAAGATTTTGAATGCAAAGAGGTAATACGGCCATTCAAAGCAAGGTGTGCACAAAAAGACAAATGGGTTATAAATACAATTGACAACAGACCTCAATCACCCAATTTGGCCTTGATAAGAGAAGCTATCCCTAAAGACATTGGGAAATGTCTTAATTTTGATGGGCAAACGGAGTTACCAAAAAAAAAAAACACAAAATAATTCAAAAGGGAGTCTATACTTTTTAGAATATGCAGAAGATGTGGCAAGGGTTGACATCAGATTAGTGAATGTAGAGCACAGAGAAATAGGGTAATCCTTTATCAAAAATGCCTGAGGGGACCTTTCTCAGGCCTCAATACAGGACAGGGATACTCTTCCACAAGAAAGTTAAATGCCACTGCCCTGGGAATAAACATTAAAAACTTCAACAGTGAGGCCAGGGTAAGTTTTATAGATAAATCAAACAAAACAAAACAAAACAAAAAAACAGGAAGGGAAAAAACCAAATATATTGGCAAACCTCTATAAATGATCATAGGCCAAAGTTAAAGATAATTTTAAATAATATTGAAATTGAAGGAATGGTGGATACTGGGGCTGATGTCGCAATTATCACTCCTAAATTTTGACCCCCAAATTAGCCAATTCAAGAGGTCGATATCCAATTCCAAAGAGTTGGAACTTTATCTAAAGTGAAACAATAAGTCAGGTGGCTTAAATGTATAGGACCAGAAGGTCAAATAGGAAAATTAAGGCCATATGTGGCTGAGATAGCCATAAACTTATGGGAAAGAGATCTGTTACAACAATGGGAGACCCAGATTAACAACCCCCAGTTTCAGAGGCAAAACAGGTAATACTCCTGATAAAGAAGTTAAAATTATTTTAAAATGCCATCAAAAAAGATACAGGCTGCCCAGGCTGTCCATAAACCAGATACAAGCATTCTTTTCAACTTCATGTTGGGAAGCCACTGCTAATAAAACCCCCACCACCTTACCAAGGTGGTTGGTTGACCAACCTATTTGGATTGAACAATGGTCTATGAGTAAAGAAAAATTACTGGCATTAAAACAGCTAGTCCTGGAAGAACTGGAGGCTCAACATATAGAGGAGTCCAACAGCCCTTGTAATTCTCCGGTATTTGTCATAAAAAAGAAATCTGCCAAATGGAGGATGTTAACAGATCTCAGAGCCATTAACAAAATTATTCCGGCAATGGGGTCATTACAATCCGGAATCCCATTGCCTTCCATCTTACCTAAACAATGGCCTATTATAGTGATTGATTTAAAGGATTGCTTTTTCACAATTTCTTTACATGAACATGATAGGGAAAGGTTTGCTTTCTCAGCACCCACTTTTAATAGAAGCTGTCCAATAAAGAGATATCACTCAAGGGTCTTACCACAGGGGATGTTGAACAGTCCTACTTTGTGCCAATATTTTGTACAACAGCTGTTAGAGATAATTCATAAGCAGTTTCCTCAATCCATAATTTACTATATGGATGATATCTTATTAGCTGATTCAGATAGAAAAAACATTAGAAAATATTTTTGATGAAATAAATAGAACTTTGTCTTGTTGGGGTTTAGAGATTGCTCCCGAAAAAGTACAAAGAGGAGATTCTATTAATTACCTAGGGTACAAAATAGGTCTACAGAAAACTCCACCACAAAAAGTACAAATTAGAAGAACCCAATTAAAAACTCTCAATGATTTTCAAAACTTGCTGTGAGATATTAACTGGCTATAGCCTACATTTGGTTTAGCTACTCAAGAGCTAAATAACTTATTTCAAAACTTACAGGATGATAAGGACTTTAAAAGTCCAAGAACATTATCAATTGAAGATGAAAGTGAATTGGCTCTGGTAGAAAGGAAATTACAAGATGCATATATTGACCATATTGATCCAAATAGGACCTGTATTTTGGTTATCTTGCTTTCCACTCATTCTCCCGCAGCAATTCTTATGCAGAAGGTCAACTGTGTCTTAAAATTGATATTTTTGGCACACAAACAAAATGAAAAATTTAAAACCTATATAGAAAAGTTCCTGAATTGATCCTAAAAGGAAAAATGAGACTTCATCAGTTGGCTGGAACAGATCCAGCTGAAATTCTGGTGCCCTGTACCAATGCTGAGATTGTATCGTTATGGGTAGAGATATTGGCAAAGAGCTTGTTGTGAGTTTTTGGGAGAAATCAGCAAAAGGTACCCAAAAATCAAGTCACTTCAGTTTATAAAAAGAAACAATTAGATTCTCCCTCGTATAATAAAAGGAACTCCAAATTTTGGAGCTCCCACATTTTATACGGATGCCAATAAATCAAAAAGGGCAGGTTGTAAGTCAGAAAATCTGAGTAAAGTGGTGGGGGGGTCCTTATGATTCAGTTCAAAAATCAGAATTATATGCAATTCTCTTGGTGTTATCAAATTTTCAAGAATCTCTTAATATAGTCACTGACTCTCAATATTCAGAAAGATTTGTTCTACATATAGAAACTTCTGATCTAATTCAGGATAATTTGGACTTAACTTCACTCTTTCTTCAGTTACAATGAGTAATCAGAAATAGAAATAATCCATTGTATATAACATAGATCAGATTTGATATGGGTCCACCAGGCCCTCTAGCACAAGACAATGTTGAAATTGATCAACTATTGACAGGAAGAATATTAGAGGCCTCAGAATTTCATTTAAAAAAACACCATGTTAACAGCAAAGGCTTAAAAAGAGAGTTTTCTATCACTTGGCAACAAGCCAAAGAAATTGTGCAAAAATGTCCCACTTGTTCTTTATATAACTAAACTCCACTACCTGTAGGAAGTAACCCTAATGGTAACCAAAGAAATGAAATTTGGCAAATCACGTGTTTTATTTTATAGAGTTTGGTAAACTGAAATATGTGCACTATACTATAGACACATATTCAGGGTTCCAATGAGCAAAAGCCATAAGTTCTGAGAAGGCTGATTCAGTTATTACACATTTATTAGAAGTGATGGAAGTTATGGTTATGCCTACACAGATTAAGACTGATAATGCTACAGCATATGTCTCTAATAAAGTGAAAAGATTTTTTTTACATATTATAAGATAAAACATGTAACAGGTATAACTCACAATCCTGCTGGTCAAGCAGTCATTGAAAAATAGAATCATACTTTAAGGGACATGCTTAACAATCAGGGAGGGGTATTAAAACACCACAGAGATAGATTACATAATGCTTTATTGACCTTAAACTTCTTAAATGTTAATGAAAAACAAAAAACAGATGCACGACACTTGGTTATAGAAAAAAAAACTGCTGAATTATTTCAGCCTATATATTTCAAAGATATCCCAATTTCAAAATGGACAGTAGGGAATGTGTTACACACTGGGGAAGAGGTTTTGCATATGTTCACACAGGAGAAGAGAAATTATGGGTTCCTTCAAAACTAATAAAAATCAGATATCACAGAGGAAGATCACCTGAAGACCTTGGCCACACACAAGAAGAGAGAAATCAAGAAGACCAAACAGAACAGGTAATATAAATTGATAATCCCTTCACATGGGAACAACTCTACAACTGACTGAGACATAAAAAATGTCTCTAGCGGAATTTCAGCAGTGCATGGCCAACAATTCCTTGGCTATAATAGCCTCAATATTTATTATGCCATTCTTTTAATTGGCATTGATAAAATTGCTTTACAGTTTAATTTCATTCTGAACATCTCTTACATTTATAATTTTAGAACTGTGTAATGCTTGTGAGAAATTATATGTTTGCAGAACAAAAGGAGTGAATACTGGAGATGCTGGACCAAACCTGACAGAATCCTCCTTCCAGCATGCTGAGACATTAACACATCTGTTTCAGAATCTTGCATGTTCCATAATTCTGCTTGTTTCTGCCTCAACTGCTTCAATTGGTGTTTCTCATCATGACCTGTTCCCAAGAGAGCTTTGAAGAAAGCTACAAATCTTAATTGGTCCAGCATTTTAGACTGTTCTAAACAGGACTTTTATTAACTCTTATTATTTTCTCAACATTCAAAGACTGGACCACAAATATTGCTTGCTTAATTAAACATGTTTTCATTTTTCTTTGGGTCCCCAGCAGTATTTCTGCATGTCCAAAATGTCAGCTAGAAGAAATCAATGAGAATGATGTCCTATTTTTTTAAGGGGGAATGGGTTGTTTTCTGTGGCTACAAGTGTTTATTGTTGTTGGGAGATATTTATAAATTAATAATGGTCTTACTCAGAGTGAAACTGTTATGTCCAGTACGGGAACCCCAAAAGACCAGGGATACACTCTGCTGTAAATACATGAGGTTTTTAAAATTGTATACATGTTTGGATATGGGACATAAACTTCCTGTGGACACAGGAGAGGAATGTAGCCCTGAGATCTAGGGAAGCATGGTTTTTATGGGGCAAAACTGCAAGCAGGAACTTACATGCTTTGGCATTACATGATTGGGGAAGGGGAATTGACTTTTGAAATGATTGGTCCACTTTAGGTACTGAGACTACAAACAGTTCTAGCCTGGTCTTACGGGCCAGTTTCCTAGCAACTGTATAATTAGTGGGCAGGAAAGAATGCAGTAAGGGTAATTTGTCCCCTCAGGGCATTAAGGCTCGTTCTTCCCCAAGGTGGCTGGACGTGTTTCCAACTAACTAGCCTTTATTCATGCTTCTGCTTTAAACTTTAAAACAATACCCACTGATTTTAAGTCTTTGGTCTCTCAAATCCACTTAGAATTAATGTAATTGAGATTTTAAAACTGAAATAAAATGAAGTTTCAAATCTTTCTTCCACCTGCTATTTTTCCCATAAGCTCTACTGTGTGCCTTCCTTGTGAAAGGAACCTGAAAATGTGCCAGTAGGCCTGGTTCTGATATTTTTTTATTTCAATATTATTATTATTATTATTATTATTATTATTATTATTATTATTTTGGGTTTTTGAGACAGGGTTTCTCTGTGTAACACTGGCTGTCTTGAACTTTCTCTGTAGAACAAGCTGGCCTTGAACTCACAGATACTCACCTGCCTCAGCCTCCCAAGTGCTGGGATTAAATGTGCGTGCCAACATGCTTGGCAGGACTTTTCTGTAGCCTGATTGAAGTCATACTATGTAACTTAGAACATGTCCAGTGTTGTGAGTGTAAAGAGCTGGCAGGGGGCACAAGCCCTTGTTTTTTGGAGACAGGGTTTCTCTGTGTAGCCTTGCATGTCCTGGACTCGCTTTGTAAACCTAGATGATCTGGAACTTATACCACTGCTTGCCCCACTGAGGGTCACAGGCATATGACATCACAGCTGGCTTTTGTTATAATCCTTAAAAATGATTTATAATCTCTGTCTACCTTCCCAAGACCAGGCCTGTTTTGACTGGGAGAGTCGGCACTCACTAAAATAAAGGGGGCCAGGGACCCAGGATTCTTTTTTCAGTGAGCAGGGACTGGTTGGGCCCTGGCTGAATAGAAGAATTTAAACTGGACACATTTAAACTGGGATTATGTGAATTTGTGGCTGGGGCTGTGTGTGCAATAAACTAGCTTTACTTACTAATGGAAGGGTGTGCTTTTTCCCCCTCTCTTAGGAAGTGTAATTCTCATCTGATTGTTTATTTTTATATGTATGAGTGTTTTGTCTGCATGGGTAGGTGTGCCTGTGTATCAGATGGAGGTGAAGGTGTGTGAAGAGGGCAGAAGAGGGAGCTAAAGTCCCTGGAACTGGACTTACAGATGGGGCTAGATACCAGGTGCAAAACAGAACTGGTCCTTGGCAAGAACAAGTACTCTTAACCCCTGAATCATCGCTGTAGCCCCTGAACTATAAAAGGCATCCATCATCTCGTCCTCAGTGTTGTGGCATATTGGAAGAAATCCTCTCACAATATTGACCATAAGTCTAGAAGGAGGTCACTGAAATTTCTGGGATCCTGCGATGCTCTGCAGCCAGCATGACCTTGCCCCCGGTGCTATGGGGGTTAGTAAGGAAAGTGGAAACCACATTGCAGAACACCATCATTCTGGGTGTCAGAAGCCTGGCTTCTGTAAATATGTAAAGCTCTAGCCAGTAAAGTGATAGTAGACACTCCTCAGTGACAGGACAGCTGGGTATCCCAGGATACAGTAGAAAGCAAGAGTTGTGTGCTTGTTGAATATGACAATTGCCATGGCCCGAGAGCATAGATTTGTGTCACTCCAAATTCCATGTTCCAATGTGGAGGGAGTCCCATGAAATATTTATAATATCAGAACAGCCATAAATGCTCTTCAGTTAGACCTTAGAAAAGTGGGTTATGGCAAAGCATAGAAAACAGCTATGGGACTCCAATGCCATCAGGTGAAAATTTTAACATCAGGCCTGCCAGACACTTGTGTTCTAGTTAGCACCACCCTACAGGTATTCATCAGTCCTAGGATACTAGGTCCAACAAAGAGGCTAGCAAGGAATGGCTAATAGGAGCTAAAGAGGGCCAAGACAAATTGTTATTAGGCTGTGGACATACTGTCTCCACCTCACTCCATTTCTGATTGGTCAGGCAGATCTGTCCACATGTTTCCTCTGTAGGAATTCTCATTCCTATGACGAGGTAGGTGGTCAGGTTCAGGGTTTGCAAATCTGTCAACGTGGGAGAGACATTCCCACCGAACTCCACAGACAACAAGTCAAATCCAAGAGCAAATGAGGACAGACAGGCGACTGATACCAGAAACCACCTCAGTGTTCCAGAATTATAGAAAGATCCACACATACACATATAGCAGTATTCTTTCTCTGTCTGTCTGTCTCTACCTCTCTGTCTCCCTTTCTTTCTCTCTCTCTCTCAAACATATACACCCCAAATGAATCATGAACAGACTCTCAGAGTGTCTTGCAATATGCCCTTGAGTTTTTCTGTTACTGCTCATGAGGCTAACCAGTTAGTCTGGTTTGTGGCCCCTTGGAGAAAACTAACTTTAAAATTCATTATTATTATTATTTAAAGAGGTAGTGAGTGTTCTTTTTGGAGGGAGGGGAATTTTATTGATGATCCATGGTGCATTTCTTTTTTTTTCTTTGAAAATTTATTATTTGTAGAGTATTCTGTCTGCATACCAGAAAAAGGAGCCAGATCTCACTATAGATGGTTGTGAGCCACCACGTGGGTGCTGGAAATCAAACTCGGGATCTTTGGAAGAGAAACCTGCACTCTTAAGCTCTGTGACGTCTCTCCAGCCCCATCGTTTATTATTATTATTATTTATTTTTTTCTTATCAGTTACATTTTATAAACTCTGTATCCCAGCCGTGTCCCAATCCCTCATTCCCTCCCAATCCCTCCCTCCCTCCCTCCCTCATCTCCTCCCTGCCCCTTTCCAAGTCCACTGATGGACTTGGAAAGTCTCCTCCCCATTCATCTGATCCTGTTTTATCAGGTATCTTCAGGACTGGCTGCAAAGCCCTCCTCTGTGGCCTAACAGGACTGCTCCTCCCTTTGGGGGTGGAGAGGCCAAAGAGCCAGTCATTGAGTTCCTGTTAGAAATAGTCCTTGTTCCCCTCACTTTAGGAAAACAATTGGTTACTGAGCTACCACAGGCTACCTCTGAGCAGAGGTTCTAGGTTATATCCATACATGGTCCTTGGTTGAATGTCAGTCTCAGAAAAGACCCTGTGCCCAGATATATTTGGTCCTTGTGGAGCTCCTATCCTTTCCCAATCAGACTAACTCCCCTTCTTTCTTATGATTCCCTGTACTCTGCCAAAGGTTTGGTCTTGAGTCTTTGCTTTGAAAACACTGCTAGTTAGAGTCTTTCAGATGCGCTCAGTAGACTCCTGTCATACGTTCAATGCACATCCCATCTGTCTTTCTAAACGAGGATTGAAAATTCACCTTCTTTCATTTCCCCTACTTAACTAAAATGTTCTCAACTCTGGGCCTTTGATATGTTCTTTATCATCTTGTGCTGTTAAATCCCTCTTGTTTTCTTTAGGTTTCATAGTAGATTTTATAGTGACGTACACATTTCTCTGCATGGTCTATGGGTTTGTTTATGGTGGAGTAGCCCACAAAACTGTAAGCTTATAGAGAAAGAATTGTGTTTGCATGAATTATTTTCTGTGTGTTCAGGACTTAGCACAGTATTTGGTACCTAATGCACAAACAGTAACTATCTGGGGAAGGACAAATAATCTTTTAAACAGTAAATGGCTTTAACAATTTCTTCATAATTTGATAGTAATACAGAATTCCCACACAGAGGATGGGAGTATGTAGCATTTTATTTGTTAATGCCAGCCATTGTGCTATCTGTAATAAACTTCTCATGAAGTCTTTTTATCTTGTTCTGTTACTGTTGTGACTAGTATATCCTCCTCTATGCCTGTTGCCTTCTCTCTGTTCTCTTTCATTTCTCCCATAACAAGTTACTTCCTTTAATCTTTAATGAGGTTTAGCATCTGGCTTTATCATATGCAAGGACTATCTGTATCTACCTGTTTTGTACAGGAGCTCGGAATAAAGCTTGGAAGTAGAACATTTGCATCACATATATGAGGTAAAGAAGGAGGAGAAAGAAAAGGAACAGGAGAAGCAAAGCATTGCTTTTCTTTATGCAGATGCTCTGCCATAAATAGGGAGGTTAACAGTCTCTGCCTTCCAAGCAAGATAGAAATTACAGATACAGCAACAGTGCTACTTATTTGGTATTAGTTTTTAACCTGGTCCCTCTCCTGACATTCACTCTGTACCTGCTTTGTACATAGTTGGGTTCATGTGCATGTACATTTTCTGCAAAGAATCTATGTTTTCATCAAATTTTATGAGAGGTCAGATCCTCAAAAAATGTCCTGGGTTTTGCATTCTGCCATACTTATCCCTAGGAGACCATGTCTGTGAATCTGATTACCTCCTCTCTGTACATCATTTGATGTTACGACTTCAGGATGCATCTTGAACCTTGTTTTCAAGAGAATGTTGTAAACATGCCCTAAGCTTAACAGGCATTTTGTGCCTCATGAAAAATATTTCATCATAAAATGTTCTGTCTGAAGTGAGCATCTGAGATCATTGTAAAATGCACTCAGTTACCTTCATTTTAGTCATTAACATTATTAGAACTATTTATTGTTTTTCATTCCTTTTTTAAGAGACGTAAGCATGATGACCCTGGTGTAAGGGACTGTGTACACACTGTTAACTATGAAAATAAAACCACACATTCAGTACAAGCAAAACCTCCAAATATTGATAAGAATTAGGTTTAGATTTAGGGCCCCAAAATAATTCAGTTGAAATGTGAGGAAGACATTGAAACAGCAAGCTTTTAGAGTATATATATATATATATATATATATATATATATATATGCACGTAACTATGATGAAAGGATGTACACATAAACACAACTTAAGAATTCTTCGGCATACACACAAAAGGTGGAACTTAATTAAGCAGGATTTGTTTTCCTTTCTGTTTTTTTGCCAGGAAATTTTTGAACATGTTCTTCCTCTCTCCTCCCCTCCCCTCCCCTTTAGCACTTTGGGGAGCACATTGACAGAGGTTCCCCACCCATGCAAACCACAGTCATATACATATGCTTTCTTAGATTTTCTAACAAAATTCTTCTAGTTGCCACTCTGGGACCTGGCCTAAAAAATAATTGGCCTTTCCAAGTACATTCGTTAGACTGGGAGGTCCAAGCTCCCCCACCTCTCCTGTCCTAGGGCAGGCAGAGGCAGCACTGGACCCTCTGCACTTCCTTTCCGGGAGGACTGGCCCATTATCACTCTTCCTCAGGATGCATGGCACAAGTGTATCCCGAGGAACTCTGCACACTGCGCCCCAGCCTCCCAACCCCGGCGGCAGGAGGGCACAGTCCCGGGTACCAGCAGCCAGCACAGAAGCTCTTGTCTGGATGCAGGCAGGCTCTCCCGACCCGCCCAGCCCCCGGCTGCAACGCTGCGGTCTCTCCCCGCGACCGCCATCCTGCGGGTCCCTCACACACGCCCACAGCCAGCCAAGCTCGGCTGCACTGGGATGGCTGCTGATACCCGTGGACCCGCTGCTCCTCCACCTCGGGACCCAACCCTCTCTCCTTCCCGCCTCCCAGCCGCGATGCCAGGCCCAGCACCACCTAGCCCACTGGAGGGCTGCTGGGGGCGGAGGCGGAGCCCAGAGGCAGAGGCGGGGGAGGAGCCCGAGAACGGAGGCGGAGCCCGGGGCGGAGACGGGGGAGGAGCCCGGGAGCAGAGGCAGAGTCAAGGGTTGTAGGCGGAGCCCGATGGGGGAGGCGGAGCCTAGGTGGGCGGAAACGGAGCCGGGGCGGAGGCGGAGCCCAGGGGCGGAGGCGGAGCCCAGGGGCGGAGGCGGAGCCCAGGCGGCGCCCGCCCCACATTCTTACCTGGCTTCTCCTAGTCTCAGCCGACCAAGATGAAGTAGTCCACTAGAGGAACCACGACCCCCGCCACCACGCCCGGGAAGCGGATTCCCATCGCCGTCCTCACCGCCGCCGCCCACCAGGCCCAGGCGAGCTCAGCGAAAACCTTTCAGCGTCTGTATCTATAGCGACGGCGCTTCCATCACGCTTGACAATGGAGGCGCGCACTGCGCCTGCGCTGCACCTCGTGCCAGCCCCTCCTCCGCCCCACCCGAGAGGGCTCGGACTTCGGGTTCCTCCGAGGCCGCTCGGACCCGCGGCTTGGAGAATGGGCGGCCGGGCGCAGCCTCGCCACGGAGGCTGAGCTCTTAGAGGCTGGGCCTCTGCCTCAACGTCCCCCTCCCCTATTCTTTATTTTCCTGGAGCGGGGTCTTTCCTTCCACCTTCTCTCTCCCTTTTGCAGGGGGAGAAGAAGGTGGAGGGGCGCTGGGTCCCTTGAAAAGTTTGCTCTTCTCTGCTGCCTGCTTGCCACTGGCAGCAGGGAGGAGATTCTCCCGCCCTCTGCTGGAAGCTTGGAATTTGCACCGCCGAGGCTTTTTGCTGCAAGTTTCCTGTTTATGTTGTGCAGATGGGGATTTTAGAAATATGCCACCAAGCTGGCGGGGGTAGGAAAAGACTTGCGCAATCTTCAGAGGCGCCAATGGTTTCTGGGCTGTGACCTGTTAGGGCAAGCTGAAATAAACCCATCTCTTCCTTAAGTTGCTTTTGGTAAGTGTTTTATCACAGCAACAAAATAAAATTATGACAAAGCCGTTTGGAAAAGTCAACCCTATAATTCATGACAGCAACTGACCTAATTTTGCCAAGCAAAAATTTCAGGTTCTTAGAGACAAGTTATTAGAACTTCCTCATTCTGAATTAAGGTTTCATTTACTTATTTTTTTTTTTTGCTTGTTTTTTGTTTTCTTATGGCTAGAGCTGGAACATGGCCAGTACAGTGTTGTCCTGGCATGAACAAAGCTCTGGGTTCAGCCCACAGCAGGAAAAGCATGGAGTATGGGTTAGTTCATAGCTGTAATTCCAACATTTGGGAAGTAGAAGCAGGAAGGTTAGGAGTTCATGGCTTGCCACTATCTTTGTCTTTAAAAATCAAAACATAGCAGAGCATGGTGGTGTTATGGTTTTAATGCCTGAACTCAGAAGATAGAGGCAGGTGGAGCTCTGTGAATTCAAGGCCAGGCTGGTCTACAAAGCAATCTCCAGGCCAACCAGAATTACATTATGAGACCCTGTCTGGACTTTTTGGTTTGGATGGCGGATACATGTATAAAATGGATTTCATACTAAAAGTGTAAAATGTAATGAGAACATTCACAGCTTTTACTTTTAAAAAAAGATTTATGTATTTATTCGTATGTTCACAATGTTCTGCATGCATGTATCTCTGCATGCCAGAAGAGGGCACCAGATCTCATTATAGATGGTTGTAAGCCACCATATGGTTGCCTGGAATTGAATTTAGAGCCTCTGGAAGAGCAACCAGTGCTCTTAACCTCTGAGCCATCTCTTCAGCCCCCAGAGCTCCTACTTTTTGTTTAGTTTTTTTTAATGATTCTTTATTAATTACACTTTATTTACTTTGTATCTCCCCTGTGGTTCCCTCCCTCCTCCTGTTCCAGTCCCTCCCCTCCTCCACCCTCTTCATGCATGCCCTTCCCCAAGTTCACTGATAGGGGAGGTCTTCTTTTCCTTCCTTCTGATCCTAGTCAATTATGTCTCATAAGGAGTGGCTGCATTGTCTTCTGTGGCCTGGCAATGCTGCTTCCCCCTCAGGGGGAGGTAATTAAAGAGCAGGCCAATCAGTTCATGTCAGAGACAGTCCCTGTTCTATTATAATGGAACCCACTTGGATACTGAACTGCCATGGGCTACATTTGTGCAGGGGTCTTAGGTTATCTCCATGCATGATCCTTGGTTGGAATATGAGTCTCTGGAAAGACACCTATGCTCAGATTTTTTTTTGTTCTGTTGCTCTCCTTATGGAGTTCCTGTCCTCTCCAGATCTTACTGTTTCCCACTTCCTTCCTAAGATTCCCTGAACTCTGCCCTAAGGTTGCCCATAAGTCTCAGCATTTGCATTGATAGTCTTCAGGGCAGAGGCCTTTCTGAGGTCCTCTGTGTCAGGCTCCTGACTTCTTCCCTCTTTTCACCTTCTTCTGATTTCCATTCTCTTTGCCTTTCTGAATAGGGATTGAGCATTTTAGCCAGAGTACTCCCTATTGATTAGTTTCTTTAGGAGTAGAGATTTTAGTAGGTTAAACCAGCTTCTACTTTTAATGCCAGTCCTAACTGTGTATAAGTTCGTTAAGTTGTTTAGACTTTGGGTCTGATTAATTTGATATGTAATTCTTACAAATGAAAAGTTTATTTTGTTTCACATTCTCCATAAAGGTGATCCAAAAACCTTATTTTTAATTTATATTATTTTTAATGGAAGTAGAGTATGTACATGTGCATGCAGGTGCTTGGGGAGTCCACAAGAGGGCAGTAAACCCCTTGGAGCTGAGTTACAGGCAGTCATAGGCCTCCTGGTGTGGATGCTAGGAACTGAATGCAGGTTCTCTTCAAGAGCAACATAGTACATGAAATCATCTCTCCAGACCTAAATTAAAAAATCTTTAGGTCCAATCTCATCCACCCAGACCTTGTTCCATTTTTCTGGATAGAGGAAAGTCAGGGTCTGTGGAAGTCATAGTTTGAATTATACCAATGGAGAGTAGGAAAAGCTGAAACCTAGGATCCTAGCTACTCTGGATGTGCTGACTCTTTCGGTTATGGCAGGCTGTACTTAATCTGAAAGGAAATGTTACATATCACAAAAACACTGTGTGTACAAAGTGGCCAAACATGCAGCCAGTTGCTCTGGATCAGCTGAAGGTTTAACCGGACAAACAATAGAGCTGCTTTCAAAGTGAACTTCCATTTCCAGGACTTGAAGGAAACACTGGGACATAAGCTCTTAGGAGAAACATGTGGTGAGCAGGGGCCTGTGCCAAGGAGTGTAAAGAATTAGGAAAGAGAGGACTCGGGAATCATCGCATAGATCTGTCCATCTCATAAGCTTTTGCCAGTGCATTCCCTGTGCCTCACCTTGTGCTAAGAGGCAGGCAGATGACAATCAGAAAGTCAGAGGCTCCTGCCTTCCCAAGCCTCATGATGTAGCAAAAGAGAAAGCAGTCAGTCTAGAACACAGTCATTGTCAACAGGCAGTGACAGAAAGCACTAGCTGTCTTTGGCAAAGACCAGTTGAGCAAATGCTTAACTCAGAAGCCTGTTATAGTTTCTGAAGAAAACAGATTACATCAGCACTTACTCAGAAGTCTCCCAAGCAGGCTAAAGAGTGCTGTGTTTAAAACGTGTGTGTGTGTGTGTGTGTGTGTGTGTGTGTGTGTGTTAATTCTGCTACAGCCTCATGTAATATGACAGCTGTAGTGAAGACAGACAAACATCTCCACAGATCACTGTTTTGCCAGGATATCCAACAGAGTCCTCAGAGAATGGCTTGGCATATATATTTGGTTATTCATGACACCGTTTCTCTGTGTAGCCTTGGCTGTCTTGGAACATTACTCTGTAGACCAGGCTGGCCTCAAACTCACAGAGATCTGCCTGCCTCTGTTTCCCAAGTGCTGGGACTAAGGTGTGTGCCACCACCACCCAGGAAGAATATAATTTTTAACTCTTCATATATCACTAAAAAGTATATGAAGTAATATAATATTTTAATCACAATATTTAGCCATTCTACAAAGTACAAATATTTAAACTGCTCTATGCTGAACATCCTAAAGACAGTCTGCCCTCCATGCCCATATATTTCATATCTTCAAAGTCAACTGAATACAGGTGGAAAATACTGAGGAGGAAAATCAAAAGCAGCCATGGTGGCTCATGTCTGTGGCCCATGTAATCCCAGCAATTTGGAGGCTAATGTGTGGGGGGGTGAGCAGGAGAGTTGAAGGCTGCCAGGTTTACACAGTGAGCATCAGTGAGAAGAGATTACATTTAGTAAGACCTGCTTTGCCAAGAAAAAGAAAATAGAAGGAAGGGGGTAAAGGAAGGGAGAGAGGGAAGTAAGGAGGGAGGAAGGGAGGGAGAAGAAGATGCACAGAGGAAATGAGGAAGGAAGAAGGACATTTTTTAACTTCATGTATTCTGAATATGTACAGATAATCTTTACTTGTTTCTATTTCCTAAGAAATACTCTAGTGACTACTTATGTAACAGTGACACCTAAAGATGATTTCAACTTTAAAGTCTGTAAAAGGTTTGTTTTACACAAATGCTAAATTCTTTAGTGTAAAAGACTGGAATATGTTTGAAGATGCCGTGTTGAAACCCAGTACATTTTCTTGCTAGCCTAAAAAATTAATAAGTAAATGTGACAGGGACATCCAAAGATTTAGATCTGTGTGAGAGAATCTTGAACTAAACAACTGTGCATATCAAGAAAAAACTGTATATTCAAAAGATATTTTTAAGCTAAATAAATCAGAAAAAAGCATTAATCACTTGTCTCCACTGTCTTCTTGTTCACTTTGCTCCATCTCTAATCTTTCTAACATTCCTAGAGGAGAATTTCCTACCATACACCCACAACCTTTTCTCCATCTCTTTCTCTCTCTCTCTCTCTCTCTCTCTCTCTCTCTCTCTCTCTCTCTCCCCATGGACATACCCTCCTTTTTAAAATCATACTATATTGGGGATGGAGACACTGCTCAGCAGTTCAGAGCACTTATTGCTCTTGAAAAGGATCCAAGTTAATTCCAAAAGCCCATTTTGGAGGGCTAGCACACCTCTGTAACTCCAGCTCCAGGGGCTCTCTCCTCTGGACCTCACAGACATCTGCACTCATGTGCACAAACACACACACTCATAATTTAAAAATGCTTAAGGTTTTTTCTAGGCAGGGTGTGTCTGTGTATACTCGACTGTCCTGGACTCACTTTGTAGACAAGGTTTGCCTCGAACTCTCAGATATCCACCTGCCTCTGCTTCCCAGGGTGCTGGGATTAAAGATGCACACCACCACATCCAGCTTTTAACCACATTTATATTACATTTTATTTGTTCATTTTGTGTACATGGCATGTCAGAGGATAATCTAAGAGAATGGGTTCTCTCCTTCAACCATGTGGGTCATAGGGATTGGACTCAGGTATTTAAGCTTAGAGACAATTGCTTTTACATTCTAGCCATCTTTCTGGGCCAAAACACAGCCTCCTCCATATATTTCCATATCTCTCTCCAAAGAAACAAACAAACAAAAATCTAATATGTAGCAGAAAATAAGAATATCCAATTAATTATCCCTCTAGTAAGACATTTGGGATACCAGTTTAAAAAAAAACATTCTTTAATAATTAATTGACAAGGGGTCAAATTTGGAAGCAGAAGTCATCGGTGAACACTATAGACCAAACCATTTGCTTCAATGACTTCCCATGATTCTCAGAACCATCTATTCTTATACATGAGAAATTGGGCTCATGGTCAGAGAATCCCACAGAGACAGGCACACCAAACCCAGAGGCAAAATCAGTAAAAGTAGCTGACTCATCCCAGCGTGGCTTTCAAGCAGATCAGCTGACACCTGGAAGTTTTTGGGTGTGTGAGCATATGCTGGAGAAGCAGAACTAAAGGGAGGTCAAGGTGAGGCAGGTATCTTATCTTGTCACCTGACAAGTTAGCCCTTGGAATCCAGGTGTACTGACTCACATCCTTACTCAGAACTGAAGCATGGGGATAGTTGAGAATTCAAAGCTAACTTGGACCTGCAGAGTGAAATCCAGGATAGTTCAGGCACACATAGTGAGACCCAGCCCCAAAAAGCTAAGAGAAAAGAAGAAACAAATGTCCTTAAAAACAAGAAGGTCTAGCTTAAAATTCTAAGTCAGCCATTTACATGAATCAATTACTTATTTTTCTCTTAGTCTTAGTTTCCTCATCGATAAGGCATGGATAAAATTAAAGTTTCTGCCCACAGATAAGCATAGAACCTACCTCTCAGTAAAGACACATCTCCTTGCAACAGACACAGACCATTGTAGAAAACCACAGCAGATCACAATGCAGAGATGTAGAGCTGAGCCCCAAATTATCTAAAGCACAACTCCTTCAGCTAAGGCTCAGGAATCATAGTGGAAGATTGGGTGGAAAGATTGTAAGAGCAGAAGGAACAAGGCATTCCTAGAAGTGTCAGAGAAGCTACACCAATGAAGCCTCAGCAACATGGCTGCCTAAACAAGACCTGAACAGAGACAAAACATGTAGACAAGAGGAAGGGCTCAAGGGGCCCCAATGCTAGAAGAACTACAGCCAACTAAGGAATGCTCAGAGCAGGGAAATAGTCTTCCTCAGGAAGAGCTTCCAATTTGGTTATCCAATGACAAGTAGTCAGTCCTGAAATCATATACACATGTTATGTAGAGCAAGCTTGCTGTATATATAAATTTAGGAATATATATACAAATAGGTAACAACAATGAAAGAATATAGGCCAGGAATTTGAGAAAGAGCAAGGGAATGGGTACAATGGAAGGGTTGTAGAGAGAGAGAAAGGAAAGAGGAAAAAGAAAGAATTATATTTAATTTCTAAACAATTTTTAAATTAAAATTCCAGGAAGAAACTATGATCAAAGTGCAATATATGTAAATATGAAAATGTCACAGTGAAACCAATTATTTTTGTACAATTAGTGCATATAAATAAAAATGTAAAGTTCAACTTAGCTTACAGACTACAAATACAACACATGTATGCATACACAACCCATTAAGTCCCCATATCCTGTGCCAAACCCCACAGTATGGGGTGGCAGTACAAAATGAATAACATATTAGTTCTTGTTAATTAGCTTATATTTGCTGTCATTATTATTAAGTGGAAAGCCTGAACCAAAGGTGAGGAAATCCCTCAGCAGATGCCCTATGCAAGCCTGATACACTGAGCTCAAGACTCAGAAACCCACATACAGATAGAAGACATCTATTCCACACATTTGTGGCCTAACTTACATATGTGCTCATGGACACATGTGCACACACACACACCAAATAAAATAAAATAAATTTTAAGAAAAGAAGCAAATCAACCTTGACAAGAAAAACAACCCAGCAATTTTTTTCAGCCAACTACCTATCTGGGAATGATGGTGGTAAACAGTAGGGCATGGGGACAGGAGATGCAGAGCTGGGCCAGTACCTAAGGGCTGATGCAAACTTGTTCTTGAATTTGAGGAAACACTTCTGTCAGTGAACTCCTTGCTTCTCTCAAGTTGGTTTGGCTTGGGATTCTACGCCTGCCTGTGCACATGCACAGTAACTAAATAAATGTGAAGGAATTAATAATTAAACAGACACACAAATATGTGAAGAAATTTTTATTTTAATGAGTTCAGTTGAATAATTCCATAAGTGTGTGTGTTTACACATGTGTATTCAAAACATCATGCTGTACGTGGTAAAGAGAGTCTGGCTGCATACCCACATGCTGCATATTCAAAGAGACAACTGGCTGCAGATAGAAAACACTCAGAAGAAAATGCCAGGCATGGTAACACATATCTGTAATCCCAGAACTAGGGAGGCTGAGGCAGGATGTTTTTGAGTTAAGGCTACCTGGGCTGCGGAGGTGTTTCCATTTCCTAGCTATTGTGAGTGAACATGGCTATGTGGGGATCTGTGGAGTAGGATGTGAGTCCTCTGGGCATGTGTCAAGGAGTAGTATAGCTGACTCATACTGTAGGTTGATTTTTAACTTTTTAAGGGTCTCCACGCTGAATTGCAGGGTGGCTGGAGCAGTTTGCAATTTCACCAGCAATGAATAAGGCTTTATTTTTCCCTGCATTTCTCTAGCATTCTTGTTTATTGTTTTGATGCTTTTAGACATTCTTAGTAGGGTAAATGAAACTTCAAGTTGTTTTGATTCACATTTCCATAATTACTCGGAATAATATATATTTTTGAGATATTTCTTAGCCATTTTTTTCTACTTTTGAGAACTCTCTGTTTTGGTCCCAGGCCCCATTGTTTTTTTACTAATTACACTTTATTCCCTTTGAATCCCCACTGTGGTTCCCTCCCTGCTCCCATCCCAATCCTTCCCTTCCTCCACCCTCCCCATGCATGCCCCTCCCCAAGTCCACTGATAGGGGAGGTCTTCTTTTCCTTCCTTCTTTCTTGAGACTGATACTCCAACCAAGGACTATGCATGATTTAACCTAAGACCCTTGCACATATGTAGCCTATGGCAGTTCAGTATCCAAGTGGGTTCCATTGTAATAGGAACAGGGACTGTCTCTGACATGAACTGATTGGCCTGCTCTTTAATTACCTCTCCCTGAGAGGGAAGCAGCATTACTAGGTCACAGAAGAAGACAATGCAGCCACTCCTGATAAGACCCAATTTTTTTTAATGAATACTTTGTTTTTGTTTTATTTTTGTCTCTTTGGTTTTTGTTTGTTTGTTTGTTTAGTTTTTTGAGTTTTTCAAATATTCTTAATATTAATCCTGTCATATGTATAACTGGCAAGACCCCAATTCTGTGAGCTTCTTCTTCACTCCATCATTTCTTTAGCTGTGCAAAGGCGTTTGAGTTTTCCTAGGTCCCACTCATAAAACTAATTGTTGGCTTTAATTTTTGAGCAAATGGAGTCCTATTGAGAAAGTCTTCTTTTTTTTGTACCTACACCATGCAGGACATTGCCTGGTTTTTGTTTGTTTGTTTGTTCTAGAAGTTTCAGTGTTCTCGGTTTCAAATTTAGGTCTTTGGCCCATTTGTAGTCAGTTCTTGTGCAAGGTAATAGGTTTGGCTCTAATTTCATTTTTGTACCTGTGGACATCCCCTTCTCCCAGCACTATCTGTTGAAGATGCTGTCTTTTCTCCAGTGATTGATTGCTGCTTGTTTGTTTGTTTGTTTGTTTGTTATTTGGGTTCTTTGTCAAATATTAGATAGCTGCAGCTAAATACACTCATGTTTGGGTTTCAGTCTTATTCCCTTAGTTTCCAATTCTGTTTCTGTATCCATAGCATACTGTTTTAGTAGTATAGCTATGTAATGTATCTTGAGATCTGGGATGGAAATTCCTTCAGCATGGTTCATGGTTCTTCCGGCTATCCAGGTCTTTTGTGATTCCATGTGAATTTTAAGGTAGTTTTTGTTTTGTTTTTTGTTTGTTCATTTGTTTGTTTTTGTTTTTGTTTTACTGTTTCCATGAAGAAAGAAATGGAGGGGAAGTTGATTGGGGTTGCATCGGATTTGTAAATGGCTTTTGATAATTTTTACTATGTTAATTTACAAATCCATGAGTCACCTGCTTTTGAAAATTACATTTTAAGGAGCTCCACAAGGAGAGCAACAGAAGCAAAAAAGCAGGGCACAGGGTTTTTTTCTGAGACTGATACTCCAAAAAAGGACCATGCATGGAGATAACATAGAACCCCTGCATAGAAGTAGCCCATGGCAACTCAGTGTCCAAGAAGGTTCCCCAATAATATGAACAAGGATGATCTCTGACATGAACTCATGGGCTGGCTCTTTGATCACCTCCACCTGAGTGGGGGCAGCCTCACTAGTCCACAAAGGAAGACAAAGAAGGCAGTCCTGAGGGAACCTGATAGACTAGCATCAGATGGAATGGGAGGAGGACCTCCCCTATCATTGGACTGGGGGGAGGGGCATGGGAGAAAAAGAGGGAGGGAGGGTGGAATTGGGAGGATGTGGGGAAGGGGACTACAGCTGGAATATAAAGTGGATAAACTTAATAAAAATTAAAAAAAAGAAAGTTACATTTTATTGGAGTAAAAGAGGTACTAAGCAGTTAAAAGCATGTATCACTTCCTAGCACCCACCAAAGAGGGCTTATAACCTGTAGCTCCAGCTTCAGGACATCCCACAGCCTCTTTGACTCTTCTTAAACTCATATATACAGATACATACACATATAGACATTTTTTTTAAACTGGGTCTTGGGCTGAACAGATGGCCTGAATGTTAAGAATGCTGGCTGTTCCTCCAGGGTGCTAGGCTTTAATTCCTAACACCCATATGGCACCTCACAAATGCTGATTACTCCAGTTACAGGGAATCTTATTATTATTTTTTATTGGCCTCTACAGACCCTAAACATGCACAAAGTGCCCAGATACACAGGAACAATACCTATACACATAAAATAAATAATAGAAAAAAATTTAAATAAATCTTTTTGTAGAAACTACATTTCATTTTCCTATTGTGTAGGCAGGAGAGGTAATATAAAGATACAAGGATGTAGTGGTGTATACATGGACACAAAAAGCACAGCTCAGGCCTCAAAGGAAAAAAAAACTCAGTTTATTCTGGAGCCAAATTTGAGTGACAGAGGCCCAGGAAACATGCAGATAAGTCAGCCCAGGTTTCACTAATGTAGTTTTATGTTTATGTTTTATAGTTTCAGAATAAAGAAAACCCTAAAACCAGAGCCATTTTAAAATACACTGTTGGGTTCATCAAAGAGACAGTGACAGCAAAATGCTGGAGTCACTTCCCCAGGTCTCAGATGCTATCTGATGACATCATCAGCTTCAAGGTTGGTGGATGCTAGTGGTCTGCTCAGTTAACTGAGCAGATGGTTTTTATCTGTTAACTACAGGACGTTTCTTCCAACACATAGGTGGGCAAGAAAATAGCTAATGGAAGGAAAAAACTACTTGCAGGCTAAGATACAATTTGGTGCCAGGCTGCAACTTTCCCATCTCTGCACATCACTGCATCTCTAAGCAATGAAACTTTGCAGACCCAACTTCTTTCCAGAGACTCTCCTTCACAGAGGTCAGAGGACAGCTTGAGGGAATGGTTACCCTCCATGCACCATGTGGGTCCCAGGAATTAAACTCAGTTTATCAGGCCTAGCAACAAGTGATTTTACTGACTGAGATGTCTTGCTGGCTTAGTAGACATCCTCCTTGTAATCCTCTTCATACTGAAAGCTGTGCTGGCTAATTTACATCAACTTGACATAAACTTGTGTCATTTGGGAAGAGGAACCTTAGCTGAGAAAATTCTTCCACCAGTCTGGCCTGTAGGCAAGCCCTGTGGTATGTATTCTTAAATGATGGTCCATATGGGGTCTCTCCGGGCTGCTATGGTCAGTGCCATTCTTGGACTGGGCCGGTGGTCCTGGATACTGTTAAAAAGCTGGCTTGAGCAAAAAATGTCCTTCTTTCTTCTCTGCTGGGTCCTGGCTGCTTGCTGTTGAAATGGGAAAGTTCATGAAACTTGGGAAAGTGGTGCTGGTCCTGGCTGGATGCCACTCCAGATACAAAGCCATCATTGTGAAGAATATTGATAATGACACCTCAGAGATCTCTTACAGCCATGCCTTGGTGGCTGGAATTGACTGCTATTCCCCAAAAGTGACAGCTGCCATGGAGAAGACAAAAATTGCCAAGAGATGAAAGATCAAGCCTTTGTGAAAATTTATAACTACAATCACCTTGTGGCCACAAGGTATACTGCGGACATCCCCTTGGACAAGACTGTTGTCAAAGGGGATTTTTATTTTTAGCGATGTAGCTCTGATGTACAAGTCCAGGTGGGAGGCCAAGGTCAAGTTTGAAGAATGATACAAGACAGGGAAGAACAAGTGGTTTCTCCAGAAGCTTCACTTTTAGGTGCATTTTTGTTTCCATCATTAAAAATTTAAGAAGAAGGAGGAGGAGGACAGTTGGCTTGGCAATTCGTGATAATCAAGAAAGTGAACAGCATTCTTCCATGGCCTCTGCTTCAGATTCTGCCTTGAATTCTCATCATTAATTTCTGTCTAGTGGACTACAGAATTTAAGTTGAAGTAAACATTTTTCTTTCCAAGTTGCTTTTGGTCATGGTGGTTCATCACCATAATAGAAATCCTGACAAAGACACAGCAACACCAGGTAAAAAAAAAAAAAAAAAAGGATAAATGAGGATCACTGAGATGGTGGCTTCTTGTTCCCAGAAGACACTGTTAGGAGAAATGGTGGAAAGGCACACAGTTTGGTTTCTAAACAGGACAAGTCGTAAAGGAGGGAAGATCATGTGGCCTAAAAAAAATACCTGCCAGGGTCTGTTCAGTGGACTTCCAGCCTTAGTTCTGTCCTATCCCACAGGGATAAATTGGTACTTCCCTTAATACTCAGCCAATATCAAGAATGTCCATAATATCAAGGCATGTTGGTGCATACCTGTAAATCCCAGCACTAAGGGAAACAAGGCACAGGTCTCTCTGTGAGTTCGAGGTCAGCCTGGTCTACAAGGACCATGCAAAAAAATCCCCAATCTTTACAAACAAACAAACACAATATCTAGTTTTCCCTCAAGTAGAACCCTCATAAGCTTGAGTTTAAATTCATCATGTAACAGATAATTGGCAAATTTCCAGGTATAATAAATGTAGGAAAACTGCACTGTTGTTCTCATTAATTTTTGCTTGTGAGAAATTGGGTCCAGGATCAGCATATCCCACAGAGTCAGACACACATGGAGCATGGGAATAAAATCCAGCCCAGGAAAAGTTGCTGAAATATCCCAGGTAGGCCTTAAGGGGCCATCCTCAGGCAGCACACTCTCTGTGAGACCTTATCTCAAAAATAAGTGAATAAGAGCCAGTGAGATGCCTCAGCAGATAAAGGCACTTTACTGGCCCAAACATGATAACCTGAATTAAACACCCAGTTCCAAAGAACAAGGAGAGAAGTAAGTCTAAAACACTTTTCTGTAAGTTCCTCTTGCTTGGCAGCACTCATACACATATACAACGATAAATAAATGATGCCAGTATGTAAGCCAAATAAACCCTTTCCTCCTGAAGTTGCTTTAGTTGTGGTATTTCTTCAGAGCAATGGTAACCTTAACTAGGACATCCTGTTTCAAAAACTTAAGAGAGCTCTTCATTCCTGTTCATCTTAGGTGTTCCAAGTGGCTTTCAAATACATGCCAATGTGCCATTTCCCAATTCCTGCCTTGTCAATAAGACCTGTAGTCCAGCAAAACATAAAGTGGTAGCAGCAAGAAGAAAAAACAAATTCCTAGTGAATTGCTAAAAGCAATAGTTAAAAATAAACATCTCTATTCTTGATTCTTGGAGCCCTAAAAACTGGTGATGAGAAATACAGCAACATGTGTGAATCTAATTTACACATGTGTAACATCCTAGAAGATGATGCTCCAAGGAGCTTTATACAATCCTCACTGTAACCAAATCTCTGAAAGTTCATCCTGTCACTGTACCAGACAACTGCTCCCAGGAGGAAGAGAACATGACTGACATAGGGTTGTAAGCCCAGAGCCTGGGGATAGAGGCAGAAGATTCAGTATTTCAAAGCCAGCCTCGGCTACATAGTAAGTTTAGGATACCCACATAAGAACCTGTTAAAAAAACAAAACAAAACAAAACAACAACAACAAAAAAAACTAAACCCAACCCAAAACAACCAGCCAACATCCCTCCCTCCAAACAAGCAACCAATTTCCTAGAAATCCTAGCTGTTCACTGAACAGTATATGGAGATCTTTGTGGGTTTATCTTTTCATGTGTGTGACAGAAGTGTTTTGAAGAATGACTGTAGATGCTTGACCACAAGTCACCAAGTTATCAGGGGAGCTAAGTTCCCCATTATGAATTGGGTGCCATCCAGCCCTCCAAGGCATAAAGTTGGCCATTTTGAACAGTTTTCCATTATTAAATGAAAATGCTTTACATGAATCAGGATCATGGAAATCCGGAAGGGATAAATACTTTGCATAAGAAAAGGTTAACAATGCTTCTTCCCTTCGGTTGCATCTGTGGTCTCTTCCTAGTATTGTAGAACAGGTTAGATGGGGAAGAGACTCTAGGGCTTGTCTCAAGACAGCTCTGCATAATATTTTTGGCACTCCCCAAAAGTGGCTCTAAATGATTGATTGAGAGCGAGGACTTGAATCCAGCACCTACTGTAGTTTGTTATTATCTTACCATAGTTCTATATAATAATCACTTCATAGACACACAAACCTCTCCAGAAACTATATGATAATTACTTATCAAAAAAGTTGCTGTGTCCAGATGTAAAGGAGCACTGTGATAAACTAATAGGTACTGCCTATATAGACCCTATTCTATCAAGCTTTGTTTGTTTCCCTCTAGGGCAGGATACAGATAAACAGATTTAATTATAATGCAGGCTAATGAAAGGCAAGAAGAGAAAATAATTCAAGTTGTATATGAGTGTATGGATAGGGCAGGGCCTAGTGGCTCATGTCTTTAATCCCAGCACTCAGAACACAGTGTCAGGCTTATGTCTGTGAGTTTAAGTCCAGTTTGTCGCATGGCCAACAAAGTGAGCTTCAAGACAGCCAAAACGATACAGTGATAAAAAGACAGCATCTTCAACAAGTGGTGCTGGACAACTGGATGTCTACAAGTAGAAAAATGCAAATAAACCATATTTATCACCCTGCACAAAACTAAAGTACAAGTGGATCAAACACCTCAACATAAAACCAGACACGCACTAAATTGGTTAGAAGAAAAAGTGGGGAAGAGCCTAGAACTCATTGGCACAGGAGACAACTTCGTGAACAAAACACCAATAGCACAGGCTCTAAGACAAAAAAAATCAATAAATGAGACTTTTTTTAGATAGCTATATAGCCTTGGCTATCTTGGAACTCTCAATGTAGACCAGCCTGGCCTCAAACTTATAATCTGGTCTCACAGATTCCCTTACTTTTACATAGAACCACATAAATGCTCTCTAAACTTGTCCTCTTCTTCTCTAATTCCTGACTGAAGACATCTTCTATCTGGACCACCTAGAAAAAGTGAATTCAGTGTCTTGAAGGGAGGCAAGCTTGCACTTCCAGGAGAAGGAAACAAAAGCCAGTAGAAGCCTGCAGACCTGGGCATAAAGAGCAAGGGAAAGGAGATGGGGATAGCGTCTACATGGTAGAATGCTTGCTTCAGGAGCACAAAGCCTGGGGTTGATCACCTGCACCATGTATTCTGTGGATAATAGCACAAGCCTGGAAACTGGCACTTGGAGGTAGGAGGATCAGAAACTTGGAATCATTCTTAGTTACATGGCAAGTTCAAGGCCAACTTGGGTTTCATAAAACCCCTTAACAAAATAAATTAAAAAGTAACAGGAGCTGAAGATATAGCTCAGTACTGAAACAGCTTCCTAGCACAAGTGACACCTGGATTCAACCCTCAGTACTGCAGATGGATGGATGGATGGATGGATGGATGGATGGATGAATGGTTGGATGGATGACATTCAGTAGTTGTAGCAAATGCACCATGCTGATTTAAGGTGTTAATAACAGAAGGAAGGTGTGGTGATGTGTGTTCATGATCTCAACACTTGAAAGGCCAGAGCATGAGAATCAATAGCTCAAGCTTTTTTCTCAACTACATAAAAAGTTTGAGGAAAGCGAGGACTATATGAAAACCTATCTCAAAAAATACAAAACAAAACAAACAAAAAAAAACTAAATAAGTTTTAAAAATAGTGGAACTGGGAGCTAAGCACTATTTGTTCCACTTTGTGTGCATCCATAAATCTTATTTCATAAAAGCAGGAGGGAATTACAGTATAGATGACTAACCTATTGTAGCATTTAAGAATCTGAGTCTAGGGGGCCTGGTGAGATGAGATGGCTAAGTGACTAAGAGCACTGGATGCTCTTTCAAAGGACCCATTTTCAATTCCCAGAACCCACATAACAGTTCAAAACTGCCTGACACCAGTCTCAGGAGATCCATTGCACTCTTCTGGCATCCTCAGGGACCTGATACACATGTGCATAGACATACACATAAAATAAACATAATTTTAAAAATTCTTTAAAGAATTTGAGTCTTGTCTAGTGGACATATATAAGTACACTCTTCATTAATGGTGACCTTTTAAGAATGAAATAAAGCTGGGCAGTGGTGGTGCACACCTTTAATCCCGGCACTCAGGGAGGCAGAGGCAAGCGGATCTCTGTGAGTTCAAAGCCAGCCTAGTCTACAAGTGAGTACAGGACTCAGGTTACACAGAGAAACTCTGTTTTATAAGAACAAAAAGAGGTCATAATTTGTACCTTCAACCCCTGCACTTGGGAAGCAGAGGCAGGAGAATCACTGTGCAGTCAAGGTCAACCTGGACTACACACTGTGTTCTGGATCAGCATGGTCTACAGGATAAAATTCTATATCACATATATAATAAAATGACTAAAATAATATTAAAAAAGAAAAGATCATCCTGATTGAAGTATCCCAGAAGCAGAAACACACCCATTGTATATACTCACTTATAAGTGGATACTTATAGGATACTAGTCCTATAATATATGATAAACATACTAAAATCTGTACACTTAAGAAGCTAAGCAACAAGGAGCACCCTGGGTAAGATCAATCCTCACTCAAAAAGACAAAAGGTATGGACATTGGAAGAAGGAGAAAACAGGAAACAGGACAGGAGCCTACTACAGAGGGCCTCTGAGAGACTCTACCCAGCAGTGTATCAAAGTCAATGCTGAGACTCATGACCAAACTTTAGGCAGAGTGCAGGAAATCATATGAAAGAAGGGAAAGATAGTAAGACCTGGAGAGGACAGGAGTTCCACAAGGAGAGCAACAGAATCAAAATATCTGGGCACAGGGTCTTTACTGAGACTGATACTCCAACCAAGGACCATTCATAGATATAACTTGGACCCACTGCTCAGATGTAGCCCATGGTATCTCAGTATCCCAGTGGGTACCCTAGTAAGGGAAACAGGGAATGTCTCTGACATAAACTCAGTGGCAGGTTCTTTGCCCACCCCCACTGAGGCTGGGAAAAGCTTTGCCAGACCACAGAGGAGGACTTTTCAGCCAGTCCTGATGAGACCTGATAAGCTAGGGTCAGACGGAAGGGGGGAGGACCTCCTCTATCAGTGGAGGAGAGGAGCATGGGAAGGATGGAGGGTGGGATTGGGCAGGAATGAGGGAGAGAGATACAGCCAGGATACAAAGTGAATTAACTGTAATTAATATAAAAAATAAAAATTTAATTTTAAAAAAGGAGACAAAAAAAAAAAACAAGAGAAATGCACCTCTGCTCCCCTTTGTAAATATATGGTTGAGAGACTTATGAGTCACAGGATTCAATGTAATTCCACAAACTTTTATTGAGCATCCTTTACCTGCAAGGAATTGAGCGCAGGGACAAAATTCCAGAGGTAGAAATGTCAAGGGTAGTGTTACTTGATCATGTTAAAATACTACACAAAGTCTCTCTGGAGTCAGAGATGACAGAGCCCCAGAAGATGAATGGTATAAAGCTATTATGAGCTGGGTTTCCAGCTGTCTGAATCTCCTTCCCTACAGAAGTTGATACACTGGATGCCCCACAAAGGAGCCTGCCATGTGACCCAGTCACTTGTCTTATACCCGGCCCCGACTTACATTTTTAAAGTCTGACTTATACAAAGGTAAGAAAAAGTTTAAATTTAGCTGCTGGATAAAGACGCAAGATGTGAGCTGGCCTGCTTTTCAATGAGGACCATTGTAAACTTTTGCACTTAGTTTCCAAAAAGAAATTAAAAAAACAAAAACAGAATAAAAAACAAAAACAAAACAAAACAAAAAACCCTCAAGAGCACAGATTCACAGGGATACCTGGATTGATAGTAATTCATGTAAAAAAAGAATAAAATAATAAAATAAAACAAAATAAAATAAAATAAAATAAAAACAACTGGGCTTTTAATTGACCACAAATTTGTTCTGAGGCATTAAAGGTATGTGGCTGATAAAAACAAAGGTTAGGGCAATTCTTCAACACAGCCATAAATCTACTGTCTAGATAAGATGGTGGCGTTTTGATCCTGTTCTAGGCAGACCACACACTATTTTCACAGTGAGGCATCCATTTCCCTGTTGGAACTCGGCATCCTTGACCATTTTTTATACAATTATTTATTTTTCAGAAGTATTTCTGCATTCACATACAAGTGTCATGGCACTCATGTGGAGGTCAGAGGACAACTTCTGAGAGTCAGCTTTCTACATGTTGGTTCTGTGGATTAAATTCAGGTCATTGGGTATGGCAAAAAGCATCTTTAACCATGGAGCCATCTCACAATCCTTCCACCCCCTGCTTGACCTCATTACTGTGAAGAAATGTTTCCTCACATGCCTTTTCTGTTCTCCATTCCGGCATGTTTTTGAAAACAGTATGTGAGAACAGACAAAGAAATATAACAAAACACTATACATATAAAGATAACAAAGTGGTACTAACCAGATAACCTGGTTCTTTCCTGAAAATGCCACCATACTGGCTTTGTTAAGTGATTCTTTTATTATAGTCTCTTCTCATTTGGAACCTGGGCCTAAATGTGGAAGTCATGCTTTTCAGCCATTATATATACTCCAGACTCCCATGCCTTAATCTTAACCAGGCATTTTGTCCTTCCTAGATTCCTACTTCCACCAAAGACACAAGAGACCAGTCTTACCAAACTTCTGTAGGACTCTAAATCTTCCATTTAGTCTGAAACCTAGGATGCTGTGAGCAAAGTTGTTACCAGAACAAAACTGTAGAAGTTCCTCTCTGATTCTCAATAGAGGAACATCGAATGACAAAGAAACAATTAAGGAAATGTTCAACATCCTTAGTTATCAGAAAAATGAAAATCAAAACAACCCTGAGATCTCACCTTACACCCATCAGAATGGCTAAGATCAAAAACTCAAGTGACAACACATGCTAGAGAGGATGTGGAGAAAGGGAAACCCTCCTCTACTGCTGGTGTGAATTTAAACTTGTACAACCACTTTAGAAATCAATCTGCTGCTTTCTCAGACAATTAGGAATAGTGTTTCCTCAAGATCCAGCTATGCCACTCCTAGGCATATATCCAAAATATGCTCTAGTACACAACAAGGACATTTGTTCAACCATGTTTGCAGTAGCTTTATTTGTAATAGCCAGAAGCTGGAAACAACCCAGATGTCCCTCTGTTGAGGAACTGATACAGAAATTGTGGTACATTTACACAATGGAATACTACTCAGCAATTAAAAACAAGGAAAACATGAAATTTGCAGGCAAAATGTGGGAACTATAAAAGATCATCCTAAGTGAGGTATCCCAGAAGCAGAAAGACACACCTGGTATCTACTCACTTATAAGTGGATATTAGACATATAATATAGGATAAACATACTAAAATCTGTACACCTAAGGAAGCTATGCAAGAAGGGGTACCTGGGTAAAATACTCAATCTTCATTAAAAAGGCAAATGGAATGGATATCATAAGAGGAATAAAACGGGGAACAGGAAAGGAGCCTACCACATAGGGCCTTCGAATGACTCTATCCAGCATGGTATCAAAGCAGAGGCTGAGACTCATAGCCAAACTTTAGGCAGAGGGAGGGAATCTTATGAAAGAAGGGGGAGATAGAAACATCTAGAGGGAACAGGAGCTTCACAAGGAGAGAAAAACAATCTGGACACAAGGGGGCTTTTTCTGAGACTGATACACCAACAAAGGACCATTCATGGAGATAATCTAGAACCCTTGCACAGAGGTAGCCCCTGGCAGCTCAGTGTCCAAGTGGGTTCCCTACTAAGGGGAACAGGGACTGTCTTTGACATGAACTCAGTGGCCTGCTCTTTGAACACCTCCCCCTGAGGGTGGTGCAGCCTTACCAGGACACACAGGAAGACAATGCAGCCAATCCTGATAAGAACGGACGGACTAGGATCAGATGGAAGGGGAGGAGGATCTCCTCTATCAGTGGACTGACATACGGAAATGGGAGGAGATGAAAGAGAGAGGGTGGGGTTGGGAGGGGATGAGGAATGGGGCTATGGCTGGAATACAAAGTGAATAAACTATAATTAGTAAAACAATAATTTCTCTAAAAGAAGTTCCTCTCTGCCCTTCAAGTTAATAGTTCTTCCCTGCCCAGGGATCTGTCCCAATTCTCACTTCCCTCTCTATCCTTGTCCTGATGAGAAGTGGGAGTTGGGAGAATACCAGAAAATGAGGAGGAGAAAAAGAGAGAGAGGAAGGAGCCACACATTGGATCTCTGCCTCTAATCTCAGCATTCAAGAGCTGGAAGCAGCAAATGACATGAGTCCCTAACAAAGAATAAAAAGCGGGGGCAGACTCAGATGTTAAGATCATGGGCTGCTCTTCCAAAGGACCTGGGTTGGGTCCACAGCACCTATGTGGTAGCTCATATCAATATGTAACTCCAGCTTGGGGGAATCTGCTTCTCTCTTCTGGCCTCTATGTGCATGCATGTGGTGAACAGATACAATGTGAGCCAAACATCCACACACATAAAATTAAAATAAATTTCAAAAACACCTAAAATAGTTTAAGGAAGGAAGGTTCTATTTTTGCTCACAGTTTGAGAGTACAGTCCATTGTGGGTGGAAAGTTTATGGTGACAGCATAAGGCATCTGGTCACATCATGTGTGAAGTCAGGAAGCAGAGAAAGAAGTGCCAGCAATCAGCTTTTTTTTTTTCTCTTTATGATTCAGTCTGGACTTGAGCCCAAGGGGAAGTGCAGTGTGGGAGCTACTATGTCAACACCCTACAAAGCAGGGGTTCAGGTAACTTTAAAATCACACATCACAGTGCATCCCACAGGACACAGGAAATGTCTCTATCACCTACAATGGTGTGATCAGAGCACTTCCTTCTAACTCCATTCTGGGTTTATTCAGTGGTTTGGGCTAGCCTGGAAATCTTGCCAAACTGCATAACGTTCTCCTGAGGAACAGTCTTCCAGATTCCAAAGGATGGACTTGCAAACTGACTTCTGTAGTGCAGCACCATCCACTGCTGGGAACTGCCTTGGGACAGCTCTGGAATTCTACCCTGCAGCTGCCTGGCAGAAGAGAACCTGGATTTAGCCAATCCAGGGTGGGGTCAGAAGCAGAGGAAAGCTGGTAGATGCTGTTGCTGCTGCTGTTGCTGCATACTAAGATGCAACACTCTGACACAACTGGGAGAAAAGGCTCAGAGCCTACAGTACTAAGGACTTTACTGATAGGCACAAGTCCCCTTCCCACACTTGAAGCTGATGAAAGAGAGACTGACTCACTTGAAGATGAGAGGCATCTGCCATTTCCAAGAGTTGCAGAGTAAAACCTCCCTATAATCAGCTACAGGTTTGAGTGCCACTCCCTACCAGAGCCACATTGGCTTTCAAGATTCCTGAGAGCTATTTTGAGTGGTTTCAGTGCTCACGATCCTGGCAAATTTAGCCATTTTTCAGACAATATTTAGATTCTGACACAAGTGTGAACTAGATGACTTTTCAAGGCACGGCACAATGTTCTGTTTAAAGCTTTTATTTCCTTCTCAGAGCATTCTCAAAGTCCTCTAACCCCTTTGTGTGGCCTCCGGGAAATTTCCCTAAGGTTCTGCACACACTCATGTGGGGATGGGGCAAAGGGAGAGGTAATGAATGAGGGCAAACCCTCATGTGTTTTGGGTCCTGAGGAATGTGGAGCTTGCAAAGACCCTTTGCCTCTGCAGCATATTGAATTTCCAAGATGTGTGGACCAATGCATCATCTGAGGCATTTCATGCTCTCTGGATGTTCTTAAAGTTGGCCTCAAAATACATGGGAGTGTACAGCTACAGTCCCTTGCTCCCTCATGAGTGATAACTAGGAGCTGGCTTGCATGTCAAACCTGTTATGGCTGAAATAATAGCATATCTGCAGCTTTGCTTTAGGTGACTCACTTAAACAGTCTGTAGTGACTAAGATTACAGACTGAACAGATGGAAGGGACAAAAGGCAAATTGCAAAAGTGCTCTTTTTCAGCTCAGAGAAGCCTCACTGTATTTTCTTGACAGCATCCTACTCACCAGACACAACAAGAGACATGAAAGCTGGCATGGCAAACACTACAAAACAATCCTGCCTTAACACTGCCCAACAGACTTATTGCTCATCAACAGACAAACTTGCTAAAGAAGGCATAGCCTTGTCCACCTGTTCATCATGGATCCTACCCATGTCCTTCTATTGAAAACCTTTCTCAGGCTGCAGCTGTGGTGACCTTATGACTAATCGGTTCATTTGTACAACCTACTAGTCATATTCAGTTCTCTCAGCAATAGCTGTCTCTACTCTCCCAACAAACTCAAAGTGAGGAAGCTGGCTGCGCTTTCTGGCTGGAGCTTTGAGTTTGGGGTAAGGCTTCTGGGGTAAGCCAAGGACACAACAGATGCAAGGAATAGTGGGCTCCCACACTTCTCAAATCAAGTATACCAGTAAGCACTCACCTTATTATTCACCTGAACAGTTGTTTCCCTGACTGGAAAAGAAAAGTAAGACAACCCAGAATCTTCTAGAAATAAGAACTGTCAAGAGTACCTTGGGAGGAGGGGACAATTGAGTCATTACCTTAGACCTTCAGGAGTTTTCTTTCAACTTGGGTTCTCTTAATTTCCATTTCCATGATCCCATTGCTCCCACCCTCCAAGAAAATACTACTTTAATAACTGGCCTCTTGACATGGCTTGTGCCAGGCTGGAAAGTTCCCAAAGCTTTTACACAGCCCTACAGAAAAACAGGACATAAACAAGAAAATGTATGATGTATAAAGAGCAGGCTTGTGAACCACATTAACAAGGGCAAGAGTTGGAGAACCAGACATGGGAGGAAGGGATTTTCCATGGTACGACTTTCTTGTTAGTTTTTTGAGAGTCATTTTTACTCTGTAGGAAATGCATCTGTATTTTGAAGCTTATACAGTATGGCTTTCCATCTCCTTATCACACTCAAGCACTCAGGGTTTGTTTGCCATGAACTGTCCGTCTCAGTTATCCTGGGAAGCTTCCTCCTACTCCTCCCTACCTCCACCCACACCAGGACTTCTGAAGATATGTGGAAAGGTGATTGGGCTCAGGTATTCAACAAATGTGCCCTTGTGTATGAGCTGTAGTGCAAGACACAGGAGTGCAATAACTCATACTTTGTTTTATCAGGCACCATCTGATAGGAGAAAATTTCCAAGGTCATTTCCTTAATGCTCTATGTCATTTTAAAAATATTAGATGTGACATTAAAAAGAATACTACAAAAAAAACATTTATCAGGCACATTAATCTCTGCCAATAAAAATATTAAAATATTACAATAAAAATATTAGAGAATTCCTAAGGGACAACAAGAAAGAAACTCTTGCAAATGATTACATCTTCCCGAAGACGGTAAAGAGGAAAATCCCACTTTCTAGAACAGTCAAGATAGCTCATCTCTATCCTCTATGACTCCCATAAGATGACTAAGAGCCCCTATCAGGCCAGTCCAGCTCTCCAGACTGTGAACTCTTTACCAATATCTCCATATGTAACCTAGAGTCTTCCACCTGGGAGTGTTATCTTCACTTCCCGGAAAATGCTTCTTCCTTCATCTGCCTCAGTTTCCTCAAAGAAGACAAAGATAAAACACCCGAAGACATCACAAGTGAACTCCATCTGAAGCCTGCCAACCAGTTCTACTAGGAAGAGCATTTTTTGCTTCCAGGGTGGGGTGGGATGGGAATGCTAACCTTTGACATACCCATCAGAGAACAGTCCTGTGTGGGAACCAGCCTTCAGTTATGGCTCTTATGCTATCGATGCTCCATGAGGAAGAGACAACCAAACTCTTAAGTCTTGGACCTTGCTTGGGGGTCTCACTGGGCAAGACCCTATAGGTACTCCCTAGGTCCTCTTGAGTCTCAGCAAGCTTATTCTAGTGGATGGTGTACATAGCCATTAAACTAGCTTAACATAGAGCAAGCATCCATGGGACCATACAATTTATCCTAGCACCTAACATAACATATCAGATCTGTTAGTACAGAGCTATATAAACAAACATTTCACAGCCCCCAAATTCTTCAAGACATTTGACAAAGATCAACCAACAAAATGTATTTCAAAGAAAACAGCAGGTGGAAGTAGAGGGTTACTTTTTTTTTTTTACTCTGGCATGGAATGCAAACTGAAAAATGAGCTGCCTTGACCTTTTTTAAGTTACACAATCAAACACGAACATACAGCATCAACAGCTCATAGAAGAGCCTCCGGATAGGTGGTATACCAGATGGGGATGACATTCATTGCCTTATTGTGTGGCTTTGACTCCAAACAAATGAGCTTATTTTACTTTCCTACATCAAACATGGTCTTGAGGCTGGGAGTGTGACTCAATTGGTAGAGTACTTACCTAGCATCTGAATCCCAGTATTGAATCAACAGCACTGCATAAAACCAGGGTTTCAACACATTCTCAAGATCCCAGCACTTGGGAAGTGGAGGCAGAAGGGTGAGATATTCAAGGTCACTCTCCGCTATACACAGAGTTCAATGACAGACTGAACTTCAAGATATCCTATCAAGAAAAAGAAGGAAGGGAAGAGGAAGGCAAAGAGGGAGGGAAGCAGATAGGCCTCATCTTCAGGATGAACTTCTCATCTCTCTTCATGGAAAGGGTCATTTCACTTTATCAGCTGAGGAAAACTCTATACAAATCCACTGAATGTAATAAGCGATATCTTTCACAGAAATGTTCCACACTTCATATCAACATTTAATTTTCACTCTGTGTATACATTCAACTACACAAACATGCTGTTAAATCATTTCATGTAGAGAACTGATAGCATGGAGAAAACATTTGGATTGACTAGAGTTGCCATCAGCAGCTTTCATTATGACCTACTGCTCTTGGGTCCTGAAAGAGCCAGAAAATGACATCTGTGTGCCAAAATATTCATTAGAATTCCCTTCTTGGTTATTATTCAGAAAGAAAAGTTCCCTTCTGGCCACCATATTTGGTATTTTAAGAGAGATCATTAATACACCAGATATTTTTTCAAGGATCTCTCAGAAAACAAGATTGTGTGCATACCTTCCAAGAAAACATCTTGGAAGAGTCAAATGTCTGCAAAGAAAGAATCATTTTGCACCATGAAATTCATGAAATTAGCTGGTCTTCTCTGTCCAGACTTCCTTTTCCAAGCCATGGTCTCTTTGAATAACTGGTTCTTGTAAGTAGGACTGGAAGTTCTGGGGAGCATGTGTCCAGAGGAACTGCTTAGAAAACATGACTGCCTTTTTCTGTGTCTCTTTGATATTCATCTCTCCCTGAACGAAATATCTTAGAATATTGGAGTTGGGGTGGGGTGTTAGAAATCCTCAAGTCTAGTTCTTGCATATGAATTATGCCAAACCAGTCTATCAACTGCTTCAGCTTTCTCTTCTCAGTTGGAAAAAGAACAGGAATGGGCTGGAGAGATGGCTTAGTGAGTAAGAGTAGTTGTTGAGCAAACATGAAGACTTGAGTTCAGATCCTAGGGACCATGTGAAAATCCAGTGTGTCTGTGCTGGGAGAATGGGGAGGGAGACAGAACAATGATGGGGACTTGCTGACTGCCAGCATAGCTCTTGAGATCCTGTCTCAAGAAACTGAGAAGGGAAAGGACAAAACAAGGCACTCAAACTCTTTTTCTGGTTTCCACATTTATCACCAGGCACATGCACCTGTATCAATGTAGGAAAACACCACAAACACAGACACACACACACACACACACAAGAACAGACACCTTTTGTTTTAGGAGAGGGCATCCTTAGTTGTTACTACTTTTAAAAGTGGCCAGTTAATGAGCATTGACTGTACTGCCAACCAGGGGTTGAAGCTTTCCTACACCTTGTATCATTCACCCTTACCAGCCCATAAGGTAAACATGATTCCCCTGGCTTTATACCTAATGAAATAGAGACTGATGTTAAAGGCATTTGTCCACAATTACAGGGCTCGGAGGAGGGAGAGTCAGTGTTCAAATTCAAGGTTGCCTGATTTCAATACCCAACCCCTTTACTGTCCTCTCTACTGACTGCCAAATGAAACAAGGCCAGAGTATAAGTCACCCAGGCTCTCTTGGACTCTCACATTAATTCAGGGCTTCAAATAATGAGGTGAGTGAAGAGTCCTCCACAGTGATAAAGCAGACAGGGGTGCCTGTGTCTAAGAGCAAGATCTTAAAGGCCTGGCTATTTCCTGTTATCAGCTTGTCAGGTCTAACCTGATAGTTTACTCTAAAGCTTCCTAGATACTAGTGAGAGTCTTCTGACTTGGTGTTAATGATTTGTCTATCATGTAATAAAAAAGTGGTGGAGAGAATTTGGGATGGATTTTTATCTGGAACCAAACTATTAGTTTGGAGGACATTTTTTGTTGTTGGTCCTTTTTTTCCTCAATCCAGGTCATATAGTGCTGGACCATGAGTGTGGTCTGTATTAGGGTATCTGATTGTTGTCTAGAGTGGCACAGATGTCTACAGTGGCATGGGAATTACTGCATGGAAACACCAGCTTCCCACTTTGGGGGGGGGGCTTTGGCCTTTCAGAAAAACCAGCAAAGTTTAGATACAGTTGTAATATTGCTTATAAAATCAATGAAACGAACAACTCCACATTTGGCTAAGGCCGAGGATCTGGCTTGCTTCCATGTATGTGGACCTATCTGCATTGCCCCCGTGGCACACCTGGGTTGGCTACCCAGAGGCTATTTAAGCTGTGGGCTGGCTTTCCCCGGGGTCTGAGGATTGTTCAATGTTCCTGAATAAACTGCATTGAAAAAAAAAAAGAAAAAAGAATATTTCCTTTAATATTATAATTTGTTATAAAGAATAAATTTGTTATCTAGAAAAAAAAATCAATGAAACGAAATGGAGCCTTCGGTGGGAATATTTAAGTTTGTTCACCTAGGGCCAATGGAAACTATAGGCACAGAAAATCAGCTTCCTTCTCTAGGAAAAAATAGTATACTTGGAATGGGTATAGATAACCCATTTGATCCAACTCTCAGTTTCCTCTTTGTAAATAGGGTCTCTGATCCCCTCTGTGAGCAGTATATTCAAGGCCAAGCTGACTTAACAAATATCACCTCCATGGCTAGTTGTTCCAATGTCAATACCTCATTCTCTATCACTCCAATCCACTCCAACATCCTCTCTCATCTGGAGCATCCCACTGGCAATATACCTGATGCCTGGAACAGGACCCAGTACAAAGTATATGCAAAGGCTGTAAATTATTAAATGAATGAATAAAAACCATGGGGTGGGGAGATACGTCAGTGGGTAAGGTGCTTGCTGTACAATCACAAGGACCTGAGTTCAGATTCCCAACTTGTATATAAAATGCCAGGAGTAGCAGTATGCCTTTAACCCTAGTACCGAGAAGATAGACAGGGGTACCTTAGGGCTTACCTGCTCAGCCAGTCCAGCTGAACTCGTCAATTCCAGGTTCAATTAGAGGCTCTGTTTCAAAAATGAGGGCAATAAAGAAAGACACTGGACAGTCTTCTGGCATAATCATGGGAACACATGTATGTGAGCATGCACACACACATACACACACACACACACACACACACACACGAAATTCTATTTGTCCTGAATTAGTGACCCTGTCACATAATTGTCTGAGATCTAGCCACAGTACTATGTCTCTGAGGTGTTAGCTATGCCCTGTTCCTGCAAATTCCTTCAACAAGTATTGAATTGTTGGGACCACAACAAAATACTAAGGGCTGGTAAATTAAGCAGTAGACATATGTTTTCTTGTGATTCTGTGGGTTGGATGTCCCTTCTCCTTGGCTTACAGATAGCTAACTTCTCTCTGTGTACTTAGGGATGGGCCTTCCTGTGGACACAGAAAATGGTGGGCACATCTCTAATCCCAGCACTCAGGAGGCTGAAAGAGTCTTAAATTCATGGCCACAAAAATAAATAGAAACAAGAAGGTACAGATTAGATTAAGAGACACTCATATTATTATTTTCTTCTTGTTTTAAACATTCATTTATTCGTTTGTTCGTTTTTCAAGTTTATGTGTGTGAGTGTTTATTTGTGTGTGTGCATGTACACCAAATTCATGCTAGGTGCCACTGGGTTTGGAGGGCAGAAAAGGGCAGCAGAGTCTCTGGCACTGAAGTTATAGATGTTTGTGAGCCATGATGTGGATGGTGGGGAATAGACTGTAGTTTTCTTTTCTTTTCTTTCCCTTTCTCCTTTCTTCTCTCTCTCTCTCTCTCTCTCTCTCTCTCTCTCTCTCTGTCTCTCTCTCTCTCTCTCTCTTATTTAAAAAATGGTTTTTCAAGACAGGGCTTCTTTGTGTAGCCTTGGCTGTCCTGGAACTTACTCTGCAGACCAGAATGGCCTGGAACTCACAGAGATCTGCCTTCCTCTGCCTGCCTACAGCTGGGATTGAAGGCATGTGCAGGCTTGAACCCTGGTTTTACTATGAGAGCAGCAGCAGCAGTAGCAGCACTCTTAACTGCTGAGTCCTGGCTCCAGCCCTCTTAAATTTTTCTGAATTTCCTTTCAAAGTCAGGTCCTGAGAGTCTGAGGGTTAAGAGTTTAACATATGAATGGTGGATACAATTCATCAGTAATTCCAGTTCTTTTTCTGAATTCCAAGGAGGACTTCTTTTGGTGTGCTTGTTTCTAGAAGGCTTTCTTTCATTCTTTTCATTTGTTTATTTACTATTAAGTTTGTGCTGTTGTTTTGATTTTTGCAGCAATGTCTCAGTATGCATCCCAGGCTGGCATTGAACCTACAGTCTTCCTGCCTGAGGCTTGGAACTACAAATTCACACAATTTGACTTGCTCTCTGCTGTTCCCGGTGCCCAGTAGCACACTGCAGCTCCTCCTGGATGCCTGCACAGGCCACCAGAACACCTGTTTCATGCTGTCTCATCACAAGCTGGCTTTCTTCCCATTGCTACAGCTTGCCTTCTCTCTAAACACCTGCCCTTCTGGCTGCAGTTAACCCTTTTGTTTCTGGCTGTTCCACTAGATGAAGCCCTGAGTCTAAAACAAATAAACCAGTCACCTTTTGTTCTAATCTGTTATGTATCCATTTTTGGAGATGCCTAGGTATGACAATGTATGAGCTAAACAAAGTGGAGTGGTCTCAGGAGCTAAACACTCGAAATAGCAATGGTGCCATGCCATGCCCAGAGAGCATCCAGTTCAGTTAGTTTGGCAAGGTGGTCTTATCAGAGTTTCTACAAAGTTCATGTGTTTGTAATAGGCTAAAGAGGTTAAGGATCGCTGTTCTAACTGGTGTCCATCAAACTGACACCAAAGGTTACCAACTAGGCTCAATGAAAAAGCAACAAGAGCCTGGCAATCCTGGACCACGTGCAACTTGTGTAACTTGAGTGAGCATTTTTGTTGTTGTTTTTCAGAACAAGGTTTCTCTGTATAGCTCTGGTTGTCCTGGAACTCACTTTGTAGACCAGGCTGGCCTCAAACTCAGAGATCTGCCTGCCTCTACCTCCAGGGTGCTAGGATTAAAGGTATGCACCACTACCGCCTGTCTAACAATGTGAGGGTAGCTCATGACTGTCTTTGGTGGAGTAGAGCAATCTGGATGGGAGGTGGAGGGTGGTGTTCAGCAGTCACTCTGGGATCATCTGAAGCAGGACCTGCAGGGTGCTGTGGATGACAGTCAGTCTTCCTGCAGTCAAAAGAATACAGTTGACAGGATGCTGGCCCATACCACAACCAACTTTATTTGCTGGGTTTTAATAATATAAGAATCTTCATTTTATCATCTGTACCTTTTGCATGAGTTTGAACAGTTTCAGAATAAGCTTTCAAATATTGTTAAGGTAGTGCAGGAAATGAGAAACTGAGCAACAGAAGAGAACGAGAGGAACAGAAACATTCAACTATTTACTGTTGGAGAAGTTATCATAGCACCCATTTACAAGAAGATGTAAACCTGACATGAAGCCCCAACATATAAAACAGAAAAGGAGTGGAGCTGTTTTCCTGGAAGTAGAAGACAGAGCCTGGCTAGCTTTCTCCCCATTGTCACCCCAGAGAACTTCAGATTTCTTTGTGGAGACTGAAGAAAGTAGCTTGCAAGGCTGTGTGCATCTTATTTCATATGCATGCTAAACAACTGGCTGGCAGTTTGGAGAGAGAAATCCCTGCCTCTCATCATAAGCAAAAATAAATTCCTTTACATTAAAATGTTTAAAGAATAAACAAACAAACAAACAAACAAAACATGACATTATTTTAAAAAGTGGATGTTCTAAGATATTAAGGCAGAAAAAGACTGCATATAGACCATTGAAGATGTAAATTATGAAGGTGGCAGAAGGGAGCTATGTCAGAATTATACCTGAGCCAGTTTGTAGTTCCTTTATCCCAGCAGTGGGGATTCAAAGGCAGGCTATTGCTTTGAGTTCCAAGCAAGCCAGCCCTTCATAGCGACTCATATATACATACACACATATATACATACATACAGATGGATGCTTTTAATTATTGAATTAACAAATTAACAGCTATATCAGTTCCCTTGGTGTTATATCACCAAGTATTACAGATATCACTCGGTAGCCAAAGCCTTAAAAGGGCAAACACAAGTCTTTTATTCCAACCACAATTATTAATCTTAACTCTCAGACCACACATTACACTTCTCATACACACATATATTTAATGTTACAGAATTGTAAATAAAGGGTTAAAAGGATAACAGGACTCCAATGACCTTAGTGAAAGAGCCCAGAGTTATTGCAAAGAGCTGGTGTCACTACAGTCACAAAGCTGATCCAGCACAGAGCAGAAGCCCTGGGGAAGGAATCAGGCATTCAGGTGCGCCTTGAAGACATGCATACCTGATGGTCTAAGGACAGGTTGATGAGTGCCATTCCCCAGGGCAAGGAGTTCCTCTTTTTACATGAACCAATTGAAGGTTTGCATCCTTTGTTGGTCTTGTGTGTTTGGTATACTCACAAGCCTGTTTTATTTTATTTTATTCTGACAGGGTTTTGATATATCCATGTGTTCCCAATTTACTTTGATAACTTCATAGGTGCTAGTATTTGCTGTGTGTGTTATTTATAAGTTTTTGCTTCATTCTCTGTGCCAGTTGTTTACTTACACAAACAAGACATGGAGTCATTCTGTTTAAGCTTTTGCACTCAAAATGTATCCTACTGCTATTTACAAATAGAACCATTTGAGGCAAGACACAGGCTGAATGTTAGTGTTCCATACAATAGGAAATATTTGGATCAAGACATTGTCTGATCTCCATAGAAGGAAAAAGTCATTTTATATTTTACACACACACACACCAGTCAAAAAGAAGCAAACAGCCTCTCTGGAGTGACTCACCTCTGTCCAGTCCACACAGACAACACAGAACAAGCTTTAATAAAATGAACCAGAAAGTTCAGATTATAGTAGGAAATGAAGCATGAAGAAGATTCAGCTGACAATTATAACCATGTTATTAGAACAAGATAATAAATTAAGGATTTTTTAAGTACTCAAGATATAAAGGACAGTATGAGAACCATAAGGGCCTGTGAGGTGGGTCAGTGGGCAGAAGCTCTGCACAGGACTGACCTCCTGCACTCTCCCCACTGACCCCCAGCCTACATCGGAAGGAGAGAACAAACTCCCAACAGCTGTCTTCTGCCCCCACCTGTATGCCCACACCCACAAGCCCAAATCATAGTCTTTTCTTTCTTTCTTTCTTTCTTTCTTTCTTTCTTTCTTTCTTTCTTTCTTTCTTTCTTTCTTTCTTTCTTTCTTTCTTTCTTTCTTTCTTTCAAGTAAGGTCTCTCTATGTAACTTTGGCTGGCTTGGGACTTGCTATGTAGATCAAACTAGCCTAGAATTCATAGAGATCCTCCTACTTCTGCCCCCCTCACGCTGCCAACATTTTGCTTCCAATTATTTATCCTAAATAAGTCATAAAATGACCCAAAAATAAATGCAAAAGAAACATTTTTAGTGGGAAAAATAAAGGAAATTATATTGTGTAACAGCAGACAGGAACAGTTAAACAAATTGTGATGTTTTCATCTAATGATAATCCATGCAGGAAATGAAAATGCTGTTGTATAGAGATGGATATATATCCATAAAGTCAGTTGAACATCTTCCAGAGTAGGGTCCAAGGCTTTGTGATGACCTTTAGTTAATCCCAAATACTGTACCAGGCTGGTCATAAGAGGGTCTCTGTCTCCTCCGAAATGTCTCAAGTCACAGGTTTAGCAATGGGAAAAACTTTAGTTGAGCAGCTGAACCACAGTGCTTATACTTGCCTTGAATTCCCTGAAGTCATAAGAATCCCTCAGATGAAGGCTAGATGCCTGTTCGCTGCTTGCAGCTGCCCCTAAGCTGGTGCCCAACCTGTCTTTGGCAACTTTGTCTGGTAAGTTGAAGTTCTGCCAGAGTGAGGTTTTGGCTGGATGTCTCTGTGGCTATGGGACAAACTTTGGAAATGAGTGAGAGGCTTGGGCCACTGTCAATGAGGCCAAAGTAGTCTTTGCTCTTGTCAGTTTCCATAGGCCCTTCAGACCACCGTGAACCCACTGGCACAGGATTGGAGCTTCTAGTCATTTCTTCTTGCATACATGCCTTGTGCCTCTTCAGTGCCTGGCACAGTTCTGAGTTACTGCTTAGCAAGAAGTACTTGGGGCCAGGATGGTCTGTTGCTGAATTTATGATCTTCTCTCACTGGGAGCCTCATGAAATTGTTAAGATCAAATAGGGCATGGAACTGGATGGGACTGATACTACCTATATCAAGGGGTCAACAATTGAAGCCTTGTGGGGACATTCTACATGCTATGTAGGCTACTTTCTTCTGAAGCATGAGCTGCCTCTATCAGGTTGTGTGTAGACTCAGACCCAGGCCCAGTTATTTTCATTGTGTATAATTCTCTTCTTCTGCAAGGAAGAAAAGATCCTGCCCCTTAGCTAGACTCTTTAATGCCATTCTCAGACACTTCCATCCTTCAAACCAAAGAGCTTCCAGATATTCTATACTAGCTAGAGACACAAGCAACTCAGAGTGTTCAAATGGCCAGTAAATCTTTCAGGAAAGCACAATAATTGATCTTCCAGGATTGGCTGATCAAGACAATACACAGCCTACTACGTAGGCATGTATATGGCGCCACCTGGCCTTCAAGCTTAGAATCTAGCACTCCTCACCTGCTCTGGAGGTGACAGAAAGCAAGGACAAAGGAAAGGGAGAGAGAGGCAAGGGAAGGGAGCATGAAAAAGACTTGGGAAAGAGAAAGGAAGAGGTGCCTGGAGGGGGAGAAGGAACATTGAAGGTCTCAGGCCCTCAGAGGCGCACAATTCTGGCTGCACGTCTGTCTGTCTGTCTTTTGGTCTCTGGCCAGCAGCTGCTCGCTGCACAGCATGAGGGCATCCAGTAACTATCCTGGCACAGCAAGCCATCATGCAGTTGCGGGGGGGGGCAGTTGGCATCTGCAAACTGCTTTTTTTTTTCTTTCTTTCTTCTTTCATTAAGGCTATGTGCTGACTCCCACATAGGAGAACTTATTAAACTGCACTTATTAAACTGTCCACCACTCTCAGGGACCATGTGTGACAAACAGCAGAGGGTGATACAGCCCCACTCATGGATGCTAGGGTCTAGTGAGGACTTGGGCTCCTAGCTGAGAGTTTCTCAGAGACTTGAGAACATTTTGCTGGCTTTGCCTGAGTAGCTATTTAATACCTGCAGCTGCAGCATAAACTCTCTACTTAGAAAGTCTCCAAAGAATGCCTTAGCTCAGGTTCGGTGAGCAACCCCCATAAAATTGGGAGTGTATTGGGCAATCTGAGAAGCCCATGCTTGCCTACCTACTGGGGCTCACCCTATCTCTCCTGGTCTGGCCGCCACGCAAGGTGGTGAACCCAGGACACGCACTGTGTACACCCATATGGACAACAGAACTCGTGACAGATAAAGCCGTGTAAAGAAATGTTGGCTTACACCCACACTGAAGTTCTGTCTTCCCAAAACAAGAAGCAAGACACCAGCACCCACAGGCCAACCCAAACCAAGACCACCCTTCCTTAGATGCATGAACTGAAAATGAATCAGCATTGAGACAGTTTATTGGTTTGCTTTTTCCCAGGTCACATATTTTAAGTAAATAGATTATAAGAGACATAATGTCTTTTCTTCTTCCACAGGTGGTAATCAGGCGCTCTCCTCTTTACACACACACACACTCACACATACTCAACCAAACAACCTTATAGCTCGCTGAGACCTTCACTTCTTAAAGTAGGGGATGGTGACAATATAATTTCCTTTAAAATGCCCTTAATGCAATATATAATGTACAAAAATATCTCTACATATTTGAAGTTATAAGAAAAGCACCTCTTGATACAAACAAACTTAAATATGACAGTTACTTTTGTATAACAAGCATTGCACTTTTACTCACTGGGTTTTGGAAAGTTCAAGTAGTAATGAGGCTTATTTTCCCCGTGAGAAACCAGTTTGTGAGCAGGCTAGGCAGCGGCTCAGAACCCTGCCCGAAGAGTAACAGTCTGTACTTCTCAGTGTGTGTGGTGAGCCTGGCTTGATCTTGGGTTCCTCTACCTCCGTTAGGGGCAGCCAGGCAGATCTCTGCAGGTTTGTCTCAGTCCTCCCTGGTGCAAAGCAGGTGCCAAAGGGAAAGTACCCCAACTGTTCAATGCTGCCACCCTTAACTAAATCCTAAAGCGCTTAGGGATGACTCAGTGGGTCCCGGAGGCTGCGGTTGCCTGTGTCTGCTCTTGGGAGGACATCACAGACGGGGCCTGGAGGACCTCCGGCAGGGAACGCCGGCATCAACGGCCATAGCCTTGAGGGCCGATCTTGTTTTTGGGGGCAACAGGGTCCTTCCTTTTGTCTGTCAACTGGTAGATCTGTTGGGCCAATTTCTGCAACATGCAGGTCCCAAAGCGGCATCGAGAGTTGTGGGAGCCAGGGTTCATCATCTTGCGGTAGCGTTTGACTCGAAAGTGGGCTGAGCTTGGAGTGCTGCAGAGAAGGAAGGACACTTGAAACTTAACCAACCAGGGCTTTGGCCCTAAGCACCTCGGACCAGGGCCAAACAGAACCTGAGGGACCTGGGACCTGCTCCCTCCACCAGAGCTGCAGTCTGGCCTGGACAATCCTCCCGGGGCCTGGGTAGTCGAAAGGGCACATCCTCTGCAGAGGGTGTAGTTACCTGGCTTGTGGAGTTTTAGATGTGCTCTCCTTCTCCTGGTCCAGAACAAAAGTCTCCATAGGAACTGTCTCCCCACCAGTGAGTTCTGAGGAATCGCTGCTGGATGCCTGCAGTTCCATCTCTCCACTACTTAGTGCCAGCTTATCCCACCTAGAAAACACAAGCAGGTGTGTTTGGCTAGAGTTCAAGTGATGTCCCGGCCAGCTCCCATCTCCACTTCCTTCTAACCCCTCCAGGCCATCACTCATTGTTCCATGACTGCCATGTATTAGGACTGAAGAAAGCACTGCCCCAAACTCACTGCAAGGACACATCCTCTGGCTGTGCAGCATCCACGCCTAGAAAGGCGAGTGAACCCAGAAACATCAGGATGATGGAAACCAGCTTCATTCTGTGCAGATGCTCAGATACCCTGGAAAGGAGTAAGAAGCTGAGGGTTTTCAAACGGGCCAGCTGCACAGCCCTGGAGCAGAAGGAAGGGCAGTGGCAGGAGGGGGAGCATCTTGGCGGCGCTCTGCCTGGTTCTGCTGATTTTCTCTTCTTGGAGCAGAGAGGCACCCAGAGGCTTTTGGGCTGGTCAGGTTGGTGACAAGCAAAGCAAAGGAAGCCAGAGTGCCAGGCTTCCAGAGGTCTCCAACTCAAGTCCTAGGATCCTGGCCCACAGATTTCAGGTGAGATAGAGCAGGGTGCATGAGTTAGACCTGGGACATGAGGTGTGCTCTACAGTGGATCCCTGTGGGATCCACTTGTCCAGGTCTCCAAGCTTTGGGGATTTGGCAAAGCCACACCCCACTCCCCAACACGCTGGAGAACAGTGGTCCCTATCTGCTGAAGGAGTAAGTTGTCAAGCAATAGGAGAAAGTTTGAGATGTCTGGCTGAACCTGGCAAAACCCCCAAGTCCAAGACTCACTGCGATGAGACACCAGGAGCGGTAACGCTGGAGCTCTCCTGCCTAGTGTCCCCAATAAACCACTGAACAGCCAAAGCCAGCCCCAGCATTTTATACACTAAGGGGCTGTCAGGGCCTGCTCTGCCCTGGAGGCTTCTCTTTCCTCCAGCGTTCTGGCTTCTAAGATAAGGCCTGCCCAGAAGCTTGCCTGTGGGTATAGGGGTAAGGGTAGAGGTCCCTTGTGGCCAGGCATCTCGGAGATCGGTGTCGAGAGATTAGACTGGTGCAGGACTTCCGCTGCCCTATTTCCTGGCTTAGGGCTCATGCAGTGAGAAGGAAAAGAAAGCCAGAACAATTTGGGTTAGAGGAATCCTTTTCCTTGAGAGACTACACCCCAGGGTGCTGGTCTGCGCTTTCAGGATAGAGCTGCAAGAACTGGGGGACAGGCGGGACACGTGGCTAACCTAGACCTTAGGCTTGGGGAGCTGTGGCCTCAAATGGGCCTTGCCCCCTGCCAGCTTAGCACCTGGCTGAGCCTTGATCCCTACCTCTTCATGCAGAGTATACCTGGAAGGGTTAGGTCCTGGCTAGCAAGATTTCATAATAAGGGCAAAGCTGGAAACAGCTGAATTGAAAATTAGGGTTTGGAGAGGGTAGTTATCTGAAGATTGAGAACTCACATTCCTATTTGGAAATACAGGAATAGCCAAAATTAGGAAGACAGATAGTTCTGTTTTCCTCATAATGCTATATCCTTATAAGGCTGTGACCTGAGAATTGGCCTACCTTCATTCACCCATTTGCAAACATAAGGATTGACTGACAGGGAGAACACTAGTACTACATGTGTGCTTCTTGCTGTCTCTTTTGATCTTATACATGCTCCCGAACTGGGGTTCTCATGTATCAAAGTAAAGTTCAAAGATTGGAAGTATATTGCCCAGTCATACTAAAGGTGGGAAGCTTTAGAGCCCAAACTTGAAAGACAGCGCTGTGGGTGAGAGGGCTGTATTTTTTCTGGCTGGGGTCAACATTCTCATCAAGGGTGAAGAAGAAAATTCTTGCCCCCACCCAGAGGTATGTGCTAATTCATGATGAATCAGCTCAAACACTTTTGCCTCTGATTTGTAATCTTCATGGATCCTTGAGTTCACTTTCTTCCCTTCTAGAGCCAAATAGGGAAACAAGGCATAGCTCTGCAGGCAAGTTTCCTAGAAGGTCCCTGAAGTTAAAGATATGATCTACCCAGCTGCTAGCCTCAAGTCTTAGTGATCTGGACACAGATAAGCTCTGTCTGATTCATATCCTGGCCAGCAGATCTCCAACATTCCTACCAGATCTGAGACCACACACAAAGCCAGTTGGCCACTGTGTCCCATGGACATTGCTCAAAGCAAGGCCTGGGTTGAGCACTGCTGGCTCAGCCCAGTTATCACTCTCCAGAATAAACCATGAACTTTGAACCAAGGGGATAAATGGCTGCACTGAGGTTACTTATTCTGGGAATCTTCCTAGAAGAGGAGTTCTGAGTTCCACCTGGGGCAGGGGACAGATTCCAGGTTCTGCTTCTGGTAGGGCTTGAGATATGGATATAGAAAGGGCTACATCTTGATGAACTGGCCCTCGTTAGGGCCTTCTGGGTCCCATGACAGTCAATGCAGCAGCCCCACTAAGGTGGTGGTTTGTCTGCACCATCTTCACTATAGATTGTCTGGCTTCTGTCCTTTCTTCGCCCTTCCTTTCACTTCATCGCTGGATTAACTGTCAATGCACCCTCTGTCAGTCTCTCTGAGGATGTGACCTACCTGTCATGAATTTCCATCTGGGCCTGAGCCACATCAGGTCTTACTTTCATTTCCCTGGGCCAGTCTATACAAGTCAAGGACAGCCAGATGTTGGCTCACAGCCAGGATATGTCTCATAAGCTGAACTCCTCTCTCCAGCCTCTACCAATCTTGAGGGTTCTATGTGCAGAAAGTCCTGCCAGGCCGGACCTCGTTGCCTCCTTGCTTCCTCTCTGAGGAAAGTAGGTGACTTGAGGTTAGCTCTGGCTTCGAACAATGATCGCCAAATATGCTCTTAGATAAAACGTATTGTGGTTATTAATATTATTATTATTTGGATAGGGTTCTCTGTAGCCTAGTCTGGCCTGAAACTAAAGAGCTATAAGATGACCTTGAATGTCTGATCCTTCTGCTCTGCCTCTTATCAACTGAGCTACACCTTCAATCCCTCAAACTTTTTTTTGAGCCTTAGGTGGCTTCAATAAGGAAGTGAACTGAACCCAAATGGGGAAGGCTTGACTCCGCTGGGCTCCTGGGTCTGTGCCAGTTTACTGGCAATGTGCGAAGAATACCCATCTGAGTGCTTTGACACTTGCCTTATTAGCCTGGCTGCACTTAAGAGATTGTCACCTGAGAACCAAGCTGATTATTTTTTAGGCAAGATAACAGACTGGAAACTAGAAAAAAATTGTTAGAAAATCTTAGAAAGCACATGTATGATTGTGGTTTGCATGGGTGGGGAACCTCTGTCAATGTGCTTCCCAAAGTGCTAAAGGACATAAGCATGGGGAAAGGGGAGGGGTAGATGAGGAATTCACCATGTCTGGATATCTACCCCCCCCCAGAAAATGAGTTGCATCACCAGTGCAAGAAAAAAAAATAGCTAGAATGCATTTGGGGTTCAAGGTTTAGAAGTGAGGCTTCAGGGGTCCTTTTGGCAATGCTTTCGCAGAATCAGAATTGCATCCATTCAAGTGCAATGTTTGTAAATTCACACTGAGCAAGGAAGGCAGGAGTGGAAGGGGACAGGAACAAAAAAAAGGAGAGGGGAGAAACATATTCAAACTTTTCCTGGCAAGAAAACAAAAAGGAAAAAAAAATATCCTGCTTAATGAAATTCCACCTTTTGTGTGTGTGCTCAAGAATTTTTTTATTATTTATTTTTTTATGTTAAATATTTTTTATTTTTTTAACTTTTATTAACTACACTTTATTCACTTTGTATCTTCCTATAACCCCTCTCCCCTCCTAATTCCACCTTCCTTTCTCCTTCTTCATGCATGCTCCTTCCCAAGCCCATTGATAGGGGAGGTTCCCCTCTCTTTCCTTCTGATCTTAGTCTATCATATCTCATCAGGAGTGGCTGTATTGTCTTCTTCTGTGGCCTGGTAAGGCTGCTCCTCCATCAGGGGAGGTGATCAAAGAGCAGGCCAATAAGTTTATGTCAGAGGCAGTCCCTCTTCCCATTACTATGTAACCCACTTGGACTAAACTATCATGGGCTACATCTGTGCAGGGGTTCTAGGTTATCTCCATGGATGGTACTTGGTTGGAGTATGAGTCTCTGGAAAGAAACCTGTGTTCAAATTTTCTGGTTCTGTTGCTCTCCTTGTGGAGTTCCTGTCCTCTCCAGATCTTACTATTTCCCACTTCTTTCATAAGATTTCATGCACTCTGCCCAACATTTGGCCATAAGACTCAGCATCTGCTTTGATAGTCTGCAGGGCAGAGCCTTTTAGAGGCCCTCTGTGGCAGGTTCCTAACTTGTTTCTTGTTTTCTTCTTCTTCTAATGTCCATCCTCTTTGCCTTTCGGGATAGGGATTGAGCATTTTAGTCAGGGTCCTCCCTCTTGATTAGTTTCTTTAGATGTACAGATTTTAGTAGGTTTATCCTATATTATATTCTTAGGTTGTGTTTATGTGTACATCCTTTCATCATATTTACATATATACTCTAAACGCTTGCTGAATAATTGTCTTTCAATATCTTTCCCACATTTCAACTGAATTATTTTTGGGCACTAAATCTAAACCTAATTCTTATCAATATTTGGAGGTTTTACTTGTTTTGAATGTGTGGTTTTATTTTTTTTTAGTTAACAGTGTGTACACAGTCTCTTACACCAGAGTCATCATATTTGGGTCTCTAACAAAATAATGAAAAACTGTAAATAGTACTAATAATGTTAATGACTAAAATGAAAGTAACAGAGTGCATTTTACAATGTTCTCAGATCTTCTTTTCAGACAGGACATTTTATGATGAAAATTTTTTCATGAGGCACAAATGTCTGTTAAGTTTAAGACTTGTTTATAACATTCTCTTGAAAACAAGGTTTGAGATGCATCCTGAAGTCATAACATCAAATGATGTACAAAGAGGATATAATCACCTTTGAAGATATGGTCTCCTAGGGATAAGTATGGTAGGATTAAAAGCTCAGGACACTTTCTGAGGATATGACTTCTCATAAAACCTAATGAAAAAAAATTATTCTTCCCAGAAAATGAACATGTACATAAAACCAAATACATATAAAGCAGTTACAAAGTAAATGTCAGGAGAAGGACCAGGTTAAAAACTAACACCAAATAAGTATCACTGTTGCTGTATCTGGAATTTCTACCTTATTTGGAATGCAGAGACAAGAAGACTGTTAACCCCTGTATTGAAGGAAGTGCATCTGCATAAAGAAAAACAATGTTTCGCTTCTCCTGCTCCTTTTTTTCTCCTCCCCTTCCTCCTCCTTCCTTACCTCCTATATGTGAAGCAAATGTTCTACCTCTGAGTTGTATTCCTGCCTTCTGTACAAAACAGGCAGAAACAAATAGTCTTTGGATATAATGAAGCCAGATGCTAAAGCTCACTAAAGCTTAAAGGAAGTATCTTGTTATGGGATAAATTAAAGAGAACACAGAGAAGGCAACAGGCATAGAGGAGGCTGTCCTAGTAACAGCAGTAACAGAACAAGAATTCAGGAAAAAGAATTTAGGAAATGATTTTTACAGGTGGCCCAATGGCTGGCATTAACAAATAAAATGCTATATGCTCCCATCCTTGAGGTGGGAATTCTGTATTACTATCAGATTATGAAGACTTTATTAAAGGAATTTACTGATTAAAAGGTTATTTGTCCTTCCACAGATAGTTATTGTGAATTAGGTACCCAATACTGTGCTAAATTCTGAACACACAGAAAATGATTCATGAAAACACCATTCTTTCTCTATAAGCTTACAGCCTTGTGGGTTAATCCACCATAATCAAACCTATAGACCATGCATAGAAATGTATACATCACTATAAATTCTACTATGAAACCTAACGGAAAGCAAGAGGTACCTAACACCCCAGAAAAGATAAAGAACTTACATACTCTCAAAGGCTGAGAGATGAGAACATTTTAGTTCAGTAGGGGAGATGAAAGAAGGTGAATTTGTTTGCAGTATACTAGGGAAGAAGAAAGGAATGATAATAATAATAATAATAATAATAATAATAATAATAATAATAATAATAATAAAAGATTAAAGAGGGATGGTAGCCATCCCTCTCTGCTGCTGCTGTTCTTTTCATCCTTGCACCCTCTCATGTGCCTCTATGCCCTCTAGTGGTGACGGGAGGCAACTTCTCCATCATTTCTCTCTGGAACTGTTGATGGTTTAATCAGCAGAGCTTGCAGGGCTGGTGGTCCCCAGGGAGAGCCCAGGATGGGGAGGCTCTGTCAGGGTGACTCCAGGAAGTGACCACGCTTCCTCAGCCCGGTTCCGGATGGAACTCGGAACCCTGGTTGCCAGGTAACGGGAGGCCAGCAGCAGCAACAGCAGCCTGGACAGACCAGCCGGTCCAAAGGAGCTGGAGAGATGAGTCTCTTCTGCTTCCAGACCTCCACGGGCTCAGGTCTCAAAGAAGACAGCGGTGGTCGCCTGTGCCGCTGCTGGAGACATGTGGTGCGCTCCCTGACACATTTCTGGCCTGTTCCCCACTGGGAGACCAAGGTAACCAGGGCTGTCCTGCAGCAGGGAAGCTTTCTGGTCCACCCCACCCCCCATCCACCGCGATCGCAGCCTGGAAGAGTGTTCCTGTTGGGACACTGAGGAACGCTTTTCATGCCTGCTTCCCGCTTAGGTGTAGGGAAAGTGGTCATTGGTGCCCCTCGGGGTTTGCACACTTAAAGCCTCCCTCCTGCCCTGGTCCTTCCTCATAGCGAAAGGTAGTGAGCCTTCCTTCATGGCATCCTCATGCTCAGCAATGATCACATGGACTATCTGAAGCAGATGATTCCCTATTTGCCCACCTTCTGGCCCTTTATCCAAAGATTGCCACCATCTGGTTGGTTCTGGACCTGATGCTGAAAAGGCAGGAGAGTGGTTCCACCAGGGATCTAGCCAGCTCTCAGATCTTCTCCTGCTGTTTCCCAGGGCCAATGCCCTGTGCCCTCACAGAACCGGACGTGTGAGTCCCAGCAGCCTGAGTCCCAGGCCAGACCCCTTAAAGTGACATGGCCAAACATGGGTGATTGTGGCAGGGTGGGGCTCTCACAGGTGCCATTCACCTTCCCCAGGGAATCTCACACACCACCCTTTCTCATGCCCTGAGCGACCTTTCCCCGTTTGTGTAAAGGATTCTGGACCCCATTTGCGGTGTTTGTTATGGATGGAGCCCCTAGCACCCCCACACCCATCCCTGGGAAGATTCTAATAGTTCCTTCTAGATGTCTGGGTGGCTTGGGGACACGGGGCAGTAGGGGTATCACCCCCGTGAACTGTCACAGGTATAGATCCTTCAGGCGGAAAAGCAGACAAAGACATGAGTAGGCTTGGGGTGGAGGGGGAGGTGAGCAGGAAGGGGCGTTTAAGGCCAGGGTGGAGGGCCAATTTTGGCCAGGAGCCTCACCTTTGGGGTTCTCTACCTAGGGACTGTCCTCACGACCTAACCTGCTGGTAGAGGACAGAGGTTTCCCACTGGGCTCCTAGGTTTTGATCAGCAGAGGGAGAGACAAAAAAGGAAAGGTCCTGGGGGATACCAATGCCCCCCCACAGTTCCAAAGAGAGGCCAGACTCCCGACACAGTGTCCCTTTGCCCTGCTCTCACCCACAGTGCCATCTTCTCGTTCTTGTCCCAGTGGCTGCAGAAATTCTCCCAGGATTTCTCTGGGGCCCCCGGACCTTGCCATCATGAGACGGCTGCTGGACTATGCCAGGATCCATGTGCCCACTGCAGAGCTGGACTGCCAATCTGGGGAGATCCTCCGGGTAATGGATAAGCCCTAGATAAGCTGAAGCCTGAGAAGGAGGAGGAGAATTAGGAGGAGGATGAGGACCGGAGGGAGGCGCCTAGTGAGGTAGCAGCTGATTCAAACCCCGTGTCCCACAGGGGAAGTGTCCTGAAGCTCTGGCCAAGGAAGCAGAGGAGGAAGACTGTCAAATTGACTGTCCTGCAGGTAGGAGAGGGGACTGTGCCTTCTCTGGCATGGAGAGGCCATCTTGGGTTAGCTCACCCCATTCTGCGTGCCTTCAGGCTGCTCCCTTATCCCAGATGATGGCTCACCCCTTTTTTTGCTCAGATCCAGGGCTACTTGGGACCTCAACTGCAGAGCTGCCCATGCAAGACACCTTGGTGGCACAGGAGAAACGGAGCCTGGCTTTGGGGGCAGATGCTAAGCCCCAAGAGGATGCTGAGCTCTTGGATCCCATGGCTGCAGGATCCCCAGTCTTGCCAGAAGCTGGACCAGTGAAACCTCTGGCTTTAGTATCAGAGGATGCACAGGTCCTTGTGGACTTGGCTGATGAGCTACTGTTTTCTCCACTGTAGTGCACTTGGGGGCACCCAATCCCCTGTCCTCGCTGCCCGAGGTAGACCTATAGTTGGTACAATTGCCGGCTGAACTGCACCTTGCGCCTGCTCCCCTTAGAGAAAAGATTCCCTTAATTTTATACATTTTTAAATTGCTGTTTTTCACTCTTGTGTTATTGTTGTTGGTTTCATACTATTATTATTAAAAAGGTGTTGCTTACTCAACTTAAGTGATGTATTCAGAGATGGGGCCTCCCCATCGGCCCACAGTAGGTGGCTTAGCCAAGGGGTATGGAGCCTGTTTTTGTCGAGAGTTTTCTGCAAGTTGGGCATGTGCATTCATTTATAGAAGATGCTGCCAGGTGTGTAGTTGGTGTGCAGGGGGTCTACTGGGATAGATTGAGCCCCAGAAAAAAAAGCCCATCAGGGCCAGTGCTTGACAGCAGAATTTGGGGGCCACAGCTGGGCCAAGAGCTAGGCTCTGAGGACCAGGACCAGGACCAGGACCAGGAACAGGAACAGTACCAGGACGCAGCTCTGTGGACACTATCCCTGAGGGGGAAAAAACCTATAATTTGAGATACAAAGTACATTTTGGGGGATCATTTAAATACATGATATTTCTACATAGCCATGCCTGTTTTAGAACTCAGTTTTGGAGCTGGGCATGGTGGCACACACCTGTAATCCCAGCACTCAGGGAAGAAGAGACTTGAATTTGAGGCCAGCCAGGTCTACAAAGTAGATCTAGGACAGCCAAGACTACACAAGGAAATTTTGTCCTAAAAACAAACAAATAAATGAACGAACAAACACAAAAGAGAGCTAATTGTGTGTACCAAGCTGACCATAATCTCAGAAAGATTAGGTTTCCATGGACTCCCAGGTCTACGATGACAGGGATGCATCTCTGAGCAAAGCTAAGATATTTTTAATGACTTATTCTTGAATCAAGGAATGAATGGATAAAATAAGATGTACACAGGTAACATTTTTTTTCTTTTAATGAACAGTAATAAGTCTTCAAATTCTACATTTATTTACAATTGCAAAATCATTTCTGATGTTGTCAGTAAGTGGGTTTTCTCCTTTGCTTTAATTTCATCCATTGAAAAATGTTTGAGTATGTATGTGCCATGAGAGGACAACTTATTGCTGTTTACTATCTGTTTACATCCCATATATGAGTTTTCAACATGAAACCCAAAGAGTCTTTTGACCAGTGAAAGAACTGGCCCTTATTTAGGTTTAAAAATGATTTATGTATGTGCTGGTGTGTGAATTTGTACATACAAAGGCCCAAGTATAGAAATATTAGAAAAATTCTATAGGAGTAATATTGGCTACCCAGAAATTGAGCTCAAATCATCAGGCTTAGAAACAACCAACTATTCCCACTGAGACAACTCTCTGACATTCACTTGTAGATCTGAGACAGTTTTATGAATAAGTCTTTACTCCTAAGAATGAACTAACACATTCCAAAAAAAAATGACAGCATTATATCATTTTAATATGTAAATAGCATTTATTATTATTATTATTATTATTATTATTATTATTATTATTATTATTTCATGTTCTTCCATCCTTATAGGACAATAGGTTTATAATCTGGATAGAAGACAATATTTTACTGATGTAATATTTCAATTAAGTTTATTTGAGTATCAATGAACTCAGTGGGGAATGTCTGTGGTAAGCAAAACTGGCAACATGACTTTGAACATATAACAATGACTAAAATAAACCCCACAAAGCTGTCACCAAGTCTTCATACATTTGTCATGGCCTAAGAACCCATAGTCAGATTACACATACACACACAACATGCTGTTTTGAAATAAATATCATTGCTGTTACATTATTCAGCACCTCTAGATAATTCTCTCAGAAGGCAGTACTTCAACATTATGTGTCATGTAGTAACTAATGGGAACATAAGAAGAATGGAACTTCAAATAACATATATATGTGTGTATATATATATTCATATATATTTATGCATATATACATACATACATATACACTATTAAGCATTTTAACATTAATGTTGGTAAAAATAGAACACATTGGGGGAACATCTTCCACCCTTGGACGTGTACTCAGAAAGCTGACATGAGAATCAAGACTTCAAATGCAGCTTTGCCTAATTACTGACATCCAAATCAGGCTTGAAAACAAACATCTTAAAGGAATTTGTGAAAATGAAAAACAAAAGCACCATGCTTTCTCAGAGGCCCTTCATTGAAAAGCATGATCACATACCACATGGTATAAATAAGCAATGGATCACATAGATGATGGGAATCCCATTCTATACTTTTCAGCAGAAAAATACCTATCAGCAAGTGGAAATGCATTAGATCAACAGCAGCCACAGAAAGAATAACAGATTTACCTAATAAACTTCTGTGATTGGATTTGATACACATACATCAAACTTCAGTACCTACTCCAATGTTTCAAAATATAGAACACAACCACAATTGGTGACTTCCTCCTTTACGTTATAAGTGAACATGGTAAATAATTTACTTCCTCCAAGGCTATGATGAAAAACAGATTAAAAAAAATTTTTTAGTAGATTCTTAGGGAGTACAGATTTTAGTATGTTTATCCTGTATTATATGTCTAATACCCACTTATGAGTGAGTAAATACCCTGTGTGTCTTTCTGCTTTTGGGATACCTCACTCAGGATGATCTTTTCTAGATCCCACCATTTGCCTGCCAGTTTCATGATTTCCTTATTTTTAAATGCTTAGTAGTATTCCCATGTGTAAAAGTACCACAATTCCTATATCCATTCCTCAATGGAGTGGGACCTGGGTTGTTTCCAGCTTCTGGCTATTACAAATAAAGCAGCTACAAACATGGTCCAGCAAATGTCCTTGTTGTACACTTGATCAAATTTTGGATATATACCTAGGAGTGGTATAGCTGGATCTGGAGGTAGCACTATTCCTAATTTTCTGAGAAATTACCACATTGATTTCCAAAGTGGTTGTACAAGTTTACATCACGACCAGACATGGAGGAGTGTTCCCCTTTTCACACATCCTCTCCAGCATGTGTTGTCACTTGAGTTTTCGATCTTTTCTGTTCGGATAGGTGTAATGTGATATCCTGGGTTCATTTTGATTTGTATTTCCCTGATGACTAAGGAAGACTTTTGAGGGGGCAGGAGTTCCACAAGGAGAGCATTGGGACTGATACTCCAACCAAAGACCATGCATGGAGATAACCTTGAACCTCTTCAACTCCTGCCCAGATATATTCCATGGCAGCTCAGTCTCCAAGTGAGTTTCCTAGTAATGGGAACAGGAACTGTCTTTGATATGAACTCAGTGTCTGGCTCTTTGGTCACCTCCCCTTGATGGGGGAGCAGGCCACAGTAGAGGACAATGCAGCCAGTTCTGATGAGATCTCATAGGCTAGGGTCAGATGAAAGTGGAGGAGGACCTCCCATATCAGTGGACTTTAGGACAGAAATAGGAGGAAGTTAGGAGGTTGAATAAAGGAGGGGATGAAGGATGGAGCCACAGCATGGATACAATGTGAATAAACTGTAATTTACAAAAACATAAATTTTTTAAAAGTTAAAAAAAAGAAACAACCTTCAGATACTAGAAGGTTTTTTTGTTTACATCCCAGGATATTGTTTTTTGAGAAAGAGATTTTCTGTATAGCCTTGACTGACCTGTCATACTTTCTAGACCAGGCAGGCCTTAAACTAACACAGATCCATTTCCTTCTGCCAGTCATAGTGCTAGTATTAGAGGCATTTGCCAACAATCCAGGCTTTGATTTTTTAAATTTAATTTAATGTTTTATTTTTGCGACATGGTATCTCAGTGCATCATTGCCAATCCAGGACTCTCTTTGTAAACCAGGCTGATCTTGAACTCACAGAGACCTACCTTCATCTGCCTCTCAAGTGCTGGGACTATGGATGTGTGTCACCATGCCTCGTAAGACTTTCTTATAGCCTTGTCACACTATGTGATTTCAGATATATCTAGCCACACATCTAGCCTGTTTTTTTAGACAATGTTTCTCTCTAGCCGTGCATGTCCTGGACTTGCTTTGTAGACCAGGGTGACACTGAACTTACACAGCAGCATGCTTGTGTCTCCTAGAGAGACAGGATTAGAGATATGTGCCACAAAGCCTGGCTCAGATTTTTTATTTCAATAATATATCTATATGATTAAAACATAAATTGAAACATATACATATGATTAAAACAAAATGTATATATTAATATATAACATATTTATTAAATATATTGGTTTATATTACTATATTTAGTGAGAATATATTAATTATACATATGAATATTTTGGTATTTTGAGAGAGGGTTTCTCCTTTTAGCCTTGGCTATCTTGGACTAGATCTGTAGACCAGCCTGACCTTGAACTCACAGAGACTGGCCTGCTTCTGCCTGGCAGAGTACTGGGATTAAAGGCCTATGCCAACTCTTAGTATTTAGGCACCTGTTTCTGGCTTTCCTAGCAACCTGTGATGTCATTACGTGTTGACTGCCAGGGAGGGCAGGTGTGGTTGCTTTGCTCCTTAAAAGGATCTGCCTGCCCACTTTGTCTCTCTCTTGGCCTCTCGCCCTCTTGCTATTGCCTTCTTGCGCTCTCCCCCTTCTCTGTTGGGGTGCCCCCTTCTCTCTCTTCCGCTATCATGTCCTGCTGTCTCCTTCTCTCTCTCTCTTCATCTCCATCTGAGAGACCACCTGAGAATGCAAACAACTGTAAAATAAAAAACAGCTGTGACTATTCCCATCTTTGAATTAAAGCCAGAGCCACGTAGCTCTCAAAAGGCAGGATGAACTGCTCTGAGATAGGTTTTAAAAAATAACGGCAGGGTGAATTGTTTTGAGAAAACTCACAAATGGCCAAAAACTGCAAACAACTAGCTGTAAACTATCTTCATGCTATTCTTGCTGACCAATCAATGTATAGAGCAAAAGTGGCCAGATTTTTAAGTATAAAAATCCTGTGCTTTGCATGCTTGGGGTCGTCTCCTGTCTTTGGAGGGGTGACCGTATCACGATTGGAAAAACAAAAAACAAACAAACAAACAAACAAAAAACTCTTGCTTTTGCATGGAGTCGTGGTCTGTGGGGATTTCTGGGAAGGGCGCAATCTTGAACTCCTGAGCTGTGAGACCCCAGGCCTTACATTTTTGGTGCGTTTGACCAGGAAAGGGCGTGCCCCTTCCCCAACCCTCATCAGACTGAGTTCGGAGGTTGAGCTCAAAACAGGTTAGTCTAATTTCTGTTTTGCTTTGCTTGTTTCTGTCTTACCAATCTGTTTCTGTTTAGGCGCCTATCTAGACCTTTTTTTAGTCATCTGATCATTCATTGTGATAGACAGACGTATCAGACTATCACTTGACTGGGAACTGGAGGATGCTCCGGTTTGGGAGGCTAGGATTGGGACGCTCCTCCTACCATCTATTTCCTGTTAGAGATGGCTGCCGCCAGGCAGCCTTTCAATCAGAGTTCTGTGGTACCACCCTCAAGGGCGTCCTTGTCTAATTGTCTGTCTCGTTCTCTTTGTCTCTATCTGTGTTTCCTCTTTGACTTTCTTGACAGACGACTTTATTATGGGACAAACTGTGACTACACCCTTATCCCTCACCCTTGATCATTTCTCAGAGGTGAGATATAGGGCACATAACATTTCAGTTGAAGTTAAGAAGGGAAAATGGCAAACTTTCTGTTCCTCAGAGTGGCCTACTTTTCAGGTTGAATGGCCACACGAGGGCACCCTTCACCTTGACAAAATCCTTGCTGTCAAGATTAAGACCCTCCAGACTCCAGGAGGCCCTCTGTCTAAGGATCAGTGTGCATATTGCAAGGAGAAAGGACATTGGATCAAGGATTGTCCTAAAAGGACGAAAAAGCCAGAAAAACCGAATGCCCAAGCCCTGGAGACCCAGGTCCTAACCCTGGATGATGACAGTGATTAGGGGGGTAAAGAGTTTGACCCCTTACCCAGAGCCCAGGGTAACCCTTAAGATGGACGGGAAGCCAGTCGACTTCTTGGTGGACACTGGCTTCCAGCATTCTGTTCTGTTACAAGATTTTGAAGCTAAAAAAGAAGAAATCATCGGTCCAAGGAGCCACTGGATGTAAACAATACTCATGGATTACCCGAAGAATGGTGGACGTTGGAGTGGACCGGGTATACCACTCATTCTTAGTTCTCCCTGAATGCCCATACCCGCTGTTAGGGCGAGATATTCTAACTAAGATAGGAGCCCATATCCATTTTAGACCAGATGGCCCACATTTGACAGACAATAAAGGAGATCCCATTCATGTACTGACAATTCAACTGGAAGATGAATGCCGCCTTTCTGAAAAGGTGGTAAGTCCAGAAAAAGACATTGACTGGTGGCTACAGAGATTCCCCAGGCATGGGCTGAAACAGATGGCCTAGGAAAAGCAGAGAAACAGCTCCAGTTCTGATAGAGCTGAAGCCTCAGGCTACCCCAATCACGGTGTAACAATATCCAATGTCTAAGATAACCCGTGAGGATCCACCCTCACAAACAGAGGTTCCTTGATCTAGGGGTTCTCAGAAGGTGCTATTCTGCCTGGAATACTCTATTGCTGCCAATTCAGAAGCCTGGATGCAATGACTATTGACCCCTACAGGACTTGAGGGAAGTTAACAAACAGGTCATGGACTTACACCCTACTGCACCCAACACATATAACCTGTTGAGTTCCCCTCCCCCTGACAGGGTTTGGTATATGGTCCTGGACCTTAAGGACACATTTTATTTTTTTGTCTCCAACTCAGCCCTACCAGGCAAGACATTTTTGCTTTTGAATGGAAAGACCCAGACTCAGGGGACTCAGGTGAGCTTACATGGACTCAACTTCCTCAAGGTTTAAAAATTCTTCTACTATATTTGATGAAGCCCTACACTGGGACCTGGCACACTTCCGGGCCACCAATCCCCAGGTAACTTTTCCCCAATATGTGGATGACATTCTATTAGCTGCAAATTGTAAAGAAACCTGCCTTAAAGCCACCAACTAGCTGTTACAAGAGCTGGGTGACCTTGGATATAGAGCATCAGCAATAAAGGCCCAGCTCTGCAGGAAACAGGTCAGTTATCAGGGATATATATTAAGAGAGGAAAAGAAATGGCTATCAGAGGCTAGAAAAGAGACTGTATTTCATATTCCCCCTCCATGGACTACTAAACAACTGAGGGAAATTTTAGGTACAGCAGGGTTTTGCCAGCTGTGGATTGCAGGATTTGCCAAGATGGCAGCCCATCTGTATGCCCTTACAAAGGGCAAAGACTTTCATCTGGGGAAAGGATGAACAAGCCACATTCGATAATATCAAACAAGCCTTAATGTCGGCCCTAGCATTGGGACTCCCTGATGTAACCAAACCCTTCCATCTTTATGTGGCTGAGAAACAGGGAATGGCCAAGGAGTTGCTAACACAGAAAATTGGACCCTGGAAGAGACCAGTAGCCTATCTATCCAAAACGCTTGATTCAGTAGTGGCAAGATGGCCAACCTGCCTTCGAATAATAGCAGTAGTAGTGGCACTAGTAAAAGATGCAGACAAACTGACTCTATGACAGGACCTCACCATCTATGCTCCTCATGCCCCTGAGAGTGTCATAAGGCAGCCACCTGATTGCTGGCTCACGAACACTTGCATGACACCTTACCAGGCTTTGCACTTGAATAATGATAGAGTCACCTTTGAACTGGCTATGGAGCTAAACCCTGCCACCTTATTTACGGATCTAGAAATCCAGCCCCTGGAGCATGATTGTTTGCACGTTCTAGCAAAGGAACAGGGATGGTGCAAGGACTTGAGAGATCACCCTCTTCATAAAGCTGAGGTGACATACTATATGGATAGGAGCAGTTTTTTTGAGAATGGAAGAGAAAGGCAGAGGCAGTGGTGGTAGATGGACATAAGGTAATATGGGCCCAGGCATTGCCAGAGGGCACTTCTGTTCAGCAGGCTGAATTGATTGCTTTAACCCAGGATTTAACTCTGGAAAAGGGTAAAAAGATAAATATCTACACTGATAGTCAGTACGCCTCATAAAAAGCCCATGTGCATGGGGCCATCTATCATCAGAGAGGCCTGCTAACATCAGCTGGTAAAGAGATAAAAAATAAAAAGAGAGAAAAAATAAAAACAAGATTCTGACTTTGCTCAATGCACTGTTGCTGCCCAACAAGGTAAGCATTATTCAATTCCTAGGACAGCAGAAGGTTGAGACTTCCAGGGCACCAAAGGGGAATAACATGGCCGATCAGGAGGCTAAAGTAGCTGCTAGAGGAAACTCTGCCCCAGTGGTATTAACAGCTGAACTGCCCAGAGAAGAATGACTAAACTGCTCAGAAACTGACTTAAAGTTAATATGGCAAAAATGGGATATTTAACACCAATGTGGGGGCATAGATTGACTCTAAAGGTAAGATAATTCTACCCCAGGAAGATGCTGAGAGATTGATAACTCAGATGCATAAGTGGACTTACTTGGGGGCAAAGAAATTGGCTGAAGTTGCCCTCCAATACCCGTACCGAATACTAAACCTCACCATCCTAACTGAGAGAGTGACTAGGACATGTGAACCTTGCCAGAGAGTAAACATAGGTAAGAATTTCCAGAGCCCAGGAAAGCGGCTAAGAGGAAGTAGACCCAGAATGCATTGGGAGGTGGATTTCACTGAAATTAAACCAGACAGGTATGACAATAAATATCTCCTGGTTTTTGTGGACACTTTTTCAGGATGGGTGGAAGATTTTCCCACAAAGAAAGAAACCACAATGGTCTTGACCAAAAGATTCTGGAAGACATTTTCCCTCAGTAAGGTATTCCAAAGCTAATTGGGTCAGACAATGGGCCAGCCTTCCTTGTTCAGGTAAACCAGGAGGTGGCCAGATTTCTGGGACTTGATTGGAAGTTACATCATGCTTATAGACCCCAAATCTCAGGACAAGTAGAGAGAATAAATAGAACTCTAAAAGAGACTCTCACAAAATTGACAATGGAGACTGGGGGTGACTGGGTGGTGCTTCTTCCCTTGGCCCTCTTTAGAGTCAGAAATACTCACTCCCTACTAGGCTTAACTCCCTTTGAATTACTATATGGGGTTCCTGCTCTCCTACCTTGACTCTTCTTGGGGACCCTCTTGACATAACTAGTGGTAACTCTGACTTGTCCAGGCTAAAAGGACTGCAGCTTATGCAGAAAGAAATATGGAGCAAGGTTGACAGTGCATATGCGCCCAGGCCCTTGGAGGTGCCCCATCAGTTCCAGGTGGGAGATCTGGTATATGTGCAGTGACGTGGCAGCCAGAATCTGGAACCTCAGTTGAAGGGTCCTTATTACATCCTGCTCACCACCCCAACTGCCAAAGTAGAGAGCATCACAGCTTGGGTCCATGTGTCACACGTTAAGCCTGCTCTTCATCAACCTGCAACACCTGGAAAGTCCAAGCCTACAGCAACCCACTAAAACTGAAACTCATCAGGGACAATAAACTCTCAGACCAGAACACCCCTTTGTCAGGGAAAGTATAAGTGAAGTTCAGGTCCTGATGCTCCAGAAAGAGTATCAACCTCTCCATGAGGTTGATCTACAATTTTAGGGTTAAAATTGAGGCAAAAAGGGGGGGTGTGAGAGACCACCTGGGAATGAGAAAAACAACAGTGATTATTTGAATTGAAGTCAGGTGTAGATAACTCTTGAAGGAAAGGGTCAACTGTTCTGAGAACAACTATCTACAACCACCTGTAAACTATCTACAACCACCTGTAAACTATCTACAACCAGCTGTATACTACCTAAAACCAGGTGTAAACTATCTTCATGCTATTCTTGCTGAACAATCAATGTATAGAGCAAAAGTGGTTTCAATTTCAGGTATAAAACCCTGTCCTTTGCATATTTAGGGCTGTCTCCTGTCTTTGGAGGGGGGACCCTATAGAAATTGAAATAAAACGCTTGCTTTTGCCTCAAGTTGTGGTCTATGAGTGTTCCTGGGAAGGGCACAATCCTGAGCTCTTGAGCAGTGAGACTCCAGGTCTTACAACATGAAACTAAAATGCTTTTGCAATCCATTCTTTAGGTGGTGGAGCAGCTTATAAAATGGGAAACCTCTTTACAAGCTATACAACAGACAGGTTCAATTCTAGACCATTCAAAGAAGTCATAAAATGTAAACATGAACAAAAAAAAAAAAAACAATCCAGAAAGATAATCCTCAGTGAGGTGTCCCAGAAGCAGAAAGATATACACGGTATACACTCACTTTCAAGTGGATGCTAGACCTATAAGATAGGATAAACAAACTAAAATCTGTACACCTAAAGAAGATAAATGAGAAAGAGGACCTAGGTAAGATGATCAATCCTCACTTAGAAAGACCAATGGGATGGATATAGGCAAAAACAAGAAACAGGACAGAAGCCTGCTCCAGAGGACCAATGAAAGACTCTACCTAGCAGTGTATCAAAGCAGATGCTGAGACTCATATCCAAAACTTGGGCAGAGCACAGGGAATCATATGAAAGAAGGGAAGGTTAGTGTGACCTGGAGAGGACAGGAACTATACAAGGACCAAATATATCAGCACAGGGGTCTTTTATGAGACTGTTTCTCCAACCAAGGACCTTGTATGCATATAACCTACCACCCCTGCTCAAATGTAGTCCATGTGAGCTCTGTATCCAAGTGGGTACCATACTAGAGTGGAACAGGGACTATTTTAGACATGAATTCAGTGGCTCACTCTTTGACCTCCCCCCTCCCAAGAGAGAATCAGACTGCTAGGCCACAGAGGAGGATATTTCAGCTAGTCCTGATGATACCTGATAAGCTAGGGTCAGTTGGAATAGGAGGAGGCCCTCCCCTATCAGCGGACTTAGAAAGGGGTAGGAAAGAGATGAGGGAAGGAGGGTAGGATAGGGAGGGAATGAGGGACTGGGATACAGCTGGGATACAAAGTTAATAAACTGTATCTAATATTAAAAAATAAAAATAAAAAAGTGGGACATATAACAAATTTCCTAAAGATGAAACACAAAATGCTGACAGTTTTTTGTTTCTTTGAAAACAGAATTTTTTTTCTGAACAATTTTCCTGTCCCAGGCTCTCTTTATAGAACAACCTGTGCTTGAACGCACAGAGATCCACCTACCTTTAACTTCCTGAGTGCTAGGAATGCAGGCGCTCACCAACAGCCCTAGCTGCTGACAGTTTATTTAGTTTTAGCATTTTATTTTTGTTGTTGTTTCATGCACTACATCTGAACTGCAGTTTCCTCTTCCTCCACTCCTCCCAGACACAATCTATCCACCACTACTCTGTCCAACTCTGCCCAGCTCACCTCTCCTTCACCCACTGCTTTTTTTCCATTTATTTTATTTTCAATGAAAAAAAAATGTGATGGCATAGCAAGTTATAATAAAACTAGGAACAATCCCTCACATCAGAGTTGGTCAAAGCAATACATGAGGAGAGAAAGTGTAGCTAAAGCAAGAAAAAAGTCAGAGACACCCCCATTCTCACTGTTGGAAGTCCCTCAGCGAAATCAGGATAATAATCATAAGGTGTATGCCAACAACCTAGCTCACAAGACTCATAGAATGTTTATGTTTCTGTCCTTCTGTCTCTGATCCCCTATGAACTCAGTTGACTCAGTGGGCCATGTGCTTGTTGTGTCCTTAATATCTCTGGTTCCTACAATACATATTCCCTCATTTGTGGGGTTCCCCTGGATACATCATTGTGTTTGGATAAGAGTCTCTGCATCTGTTCCCATGAGATGCCTCGTGATGTCTCTCTGATGACAACTAGGCTAGGCACTCATCAATGATTATAGCATAGTATCTTTCATTGTCATTTTTTGTCTGTCATGTTTACAGATATCGTGTGTCTCTAGGTTATCTTGACTCTGGTTCATGGTCATCCAGGCAGTGTCAGGCATGGACTTCCCCTCATGGTGTGGGCCTCAATGTGTTTTCTGGAGTGTATTTCACATTATTGGGTTGGGGTTTTCCTTCTAGTATCTTCTGTAGGGCTGGATGGCTGCATATATACTGGGTATAGTAGTCTGGGTTGGCATCGGTGGTCTCTTAGTGTCTGCATGATATCCATCCAAGCCCTTCTGGCTTTCATAGTCTCTGCTGAGAATTCTAGTGTGATTCGGATAGGTCTACTCATTATTTGAATGCTATTTTGGTATTAGCAGTGTCATGCATAGAACAGTTAATTTTCATGGTGTCATCCCCATATAAAATAGAATCTCTGTAACCTAAGAAAATAAAAAATGAACACACTATAATGTGTGTTGAGTGAATTAAGACGAAGAAGGGACTAATTTGAGGTAAAAATAAACTATATATAAATGCTGCAAAAATTAAAATACTTGTAATTCAATTATGATATGTTAGAATATAACTGCATCAAAAAATTTAATTCCTATGCCATCAATATACCCAAAAATGTAGGTAGCATTTTGCCTTTGCATGATGATGAATATTTTTCTATAACTCCTCATGTGAAAAGTACTGTTGTTTAAGTGATTTCTGAATGAATTACATAACATTATTAAAAGCAGAAAATTTGGTAGTTCTATGTGAAAGATAATTATATGCATAGTTTATGTTCCCTCTAACTCTCTCTTTATAGGAAAGGATTTATGAAAATGATTTACAATCTGTGAGTCAATTAATTCAACAGTGGATGCCTAAAAATGGAAAATCGAGGAATCTATCAGTGGCTTATTCCATGAGGCCGGTTGGCTCAACTCACCTTCATATACACAGAACTCCTCAAGAAGAAGGTTCTATAGTCAATGAAGAAATAGACTTGCTACCAAAGCGAAAAAGAACAGGCAAAGAGTAAAACATTCCTTCTTCCATGTCCTTGTATAGGTTTCCAGTAGAAGATGAGGCAAAGATGAGTGGTTGGTTTTGCAGTATGAAGATATGGATTAAAGTTATATTTTTCAGCTTTATAGATCCAGAAGAGAAGTAGAGAAGACTATTTCAAACAAGCAAGAGTACTTTACAATTGTGTCCTTAATTTGGGTGTTTTGCTTAATTCCATATGCAGTCAAGTTAAAAACCAAGAGTCATGATCACACCTCTTTTCAGCTTGAAAGATAATCATATCTCCTCTTTACATTAACTTCCAAATGAAAAGAATAACAGGTCATAGTAATGCCTAAAAATAATTTAATGACGCAGAGTACAACAGCAGACGAATTACATATTTATCTTGATAATAACTGAAGCTAACATTATATAACTGTCCTTCAAAACCGTCCAGGTTAGAAACAACAAAGTCCAGGTTAGAAACAACTCTCCACCGCCGCTGGGCCACTCCACAACACCTCCCTCATAGGGCAACCCACATTAAGCACAAGGATTCACCTCCCACCTACTAGGTGTATGTAGGGTCCCTAGGTCCAGACCAAGCATGCTCTTTATTTGATGGCTCAGTCTCTGCAAGCCCCCTGGGGGCTGGGGCAGCTGTTTCTGTTGGTCTTCTTGTGAGGTTCCTCGCACCTCCAGGGCCTTCCATCTTTTCCCCAACACTTACTCAGGATCGCTAGAGCTCTGCACCTTTCTTAGGTGCAAGTCTGAGCATCTGTCCAAGCTTATTTCTGGCTGGAGTCTCTGAGACAATGGTCAGGTTAGGGTCCAGGCAACCGGGTTTTACAGTCCCAATTCTGGGCGTTCTCAATGTGGTCAAATATCGTCCAACAGAGCCTGATATTCTTCTTCTGTGAGAGGAGCCTCGAGTGTTGGCTCGATCTGCTCCCATGGTACATCTGGGTCCAGAGCGGCTGGTCCCTGTTCCTCTTCCACTGTTCTCGCCAGTTGCTCCAGGAAGAGCTGGACAGGGCAGGAGTTGCTGGATTCTGGGTAGGCCTCTGTGAAGAAGGTGAGTTCGGGTCTTGACATCAACGCTTCTGCACACTGGCCTCCTGCAGAACCCGATGTCAACAAGCTGTCGCGGGAAGCCTCCTGCTCAATGCAACACGATGCTCCAGGAGCCCTTTCCGGGCCAGGAGAGGCAGGCAGGTCCTCACCTTTAGTGTGCTGCCTCCAGCGCGGCCTTTCTGCCTGGCCTTTCTGTTCTGGAACCATATGTGGACGGTGTCCTCAGGCAAACCTGTGCTCAGGGCCAGTTGCAACCTCGTGGCATAGTCTGGGGATGGAGAGATCTCAAAAGCTTGCACTAGCATGCTGATCTGCGCTGGCCTGCCAAACAGTCTTTTGACGCCGGGATGTCTTTGCCGTGCTGCAGCCACCCACAGCTGCCTGATCTTCCATCCTGCTGAAGACACTTTGACAGGAGTTCTTCCTCTCCTGTGTGTACTCAGAACAACACCCAGGTAAGTGCAGACTATGGCAAATGCGTAAATTAGTCCGCTGCTCACCCTTAAATACCGACCTGAAGCCCCACCCACTCCCTCGAGGCCTCCAATTACAGGCCAAACCGTGGAACGCTCTTCTGCTTCCAAACTGTGAAACCCTTCCTTCCTCTTGCGAATTTTCCCATATCCCACCCTAAAGCAGCCTTTCCAGAAACAGTTGGCCTTGTGTTCTACCCAAATTCCACTGCTTAGCTCACAGTACGCACCTGTGTTGGCCCACAAGGAGTTTGAGGGGAGAGTCTAAGGCACGGCTTCTGATGATCAGGCAAGGAGAAGAGGCATAAGCCAGGAGCAGTCTTTGCCTACTTTCACAAGGTCATTCATTCAGCTCTGGCTGATGCTCAAGGAGGAACGTGGCTAGAACAGATCTTGCACTCTGCGTGTGCCGTCTGCCTTAAGTTCCTTTGAGCTCCAGTCACCCGGTGTATGATTTCAACAATCTAAATATGGTTAGGACCCTGCAAGTCTAAGCATTTGGGCAAAGAGTAGACTTATCCTGCAGAAAGACTCCTGGAATTATTTCTGAATTTCTCCTTCAGTGGCAGACTACAGAAGGTGTCAACTTCACTCTTGGACCCTCTGGTTCCACCTATTTAATCCACCATACACTTTGTGCGTGTAGAAGGCAATCTCCCACAGCCTTTCTTGAATGTCTGATGGAGGCATACAGCTGGTTTACAACCTATGACCCTACCTCAGATGAGTGTAAGCCAATGGTGACTATAATCTGTATAGACCAGTCAGCCAGAGATATTTGTAGAAAGCTCCAGAAAATAAAGGGTTTACAGGACAAGTCGTTGAAGGATTTAGTGCAGGTGGCAGAAAAGGTTTTAGACAGCTGGGACATGGAAGAAGAGAAAGAGGAAAGAAAGCAGAAAGAGCAGGAAGTGAGAGAAAGAGAAAGGAAAAGAGGCAAGACAGAAAGTTGACTAAGATCCTGGCCACTGTAGTGCAGTCATAATGATAGGGAGAGAGTTCCTGGAAATCAGAGGGGCCCTCTGTCTAAGGAATAGTATGCCTATTGCAAGGAGAAAGGACACTGGATCAAGAATTGTCCCAAAAGAAAATTGAAGCCCTACACCGGGACCTGGCACACTTCTGGGCCACCAATCCCCAGGTAACTCTTTTCTGATATGTGGATCATATACTATTAGCTGCAGATTATAAAGAAACCTTACTTGAAGCCACAGATCAGCTGTTGCAAGAGCTGGGTGACCTTGGCTGTAGACTGTCGGCGAAAAATGCTCATCTCTGCAGGAAACAGGTCAGTTAAGAGGTGGCTATCGGAGGCTAGAAAAGAGACTGTATTTTATATTCCCCCTTCATGGACTACTGAACAACTGAGGGAAATTTTAAGTAAAGAAGTATTTGCCAAGATGGCAGCCCCTCTGTATCCCCTTACAAAGGGCATTGATTCTTGCATCTGGGGAAAGGATGAACAAGCTGCATTTGATAATATCAAAGAAGCCTTAATGTCTGCCTCAGCTTTGGTACTCAGATTGTGACCAAAACCTTCCATCTCTATGTGGCCGAGAATCAGGGAATGGCCAACAGATGCTAACACAGTAAATTGGACCCTGGAAGAGACTAGTAGTCTATCTATCCAAAAAGCTTGATTTAGCAGCGGCAGGATGGCCAACCTGCCTGTGAATAATAGCAGCAGTGGCGGCACTAGTAAACGATGCAGACAAACTGACTGTGGGACAGGACCTCACCATCTATGCTCGTCTTGCCCCTGAGAGTGTCATAAGGCAGCCAACTGATCGCTGGCTCACGAACACCTGTATGACATAATACCAGGCTTTGCTATTGAATAAAGGTAGAGTCACCCTTGCCCTGGCTATGGAGCTAAACCCTGCCACCTTATTGTAGGATCCAGAAATCCAGACCATGGAGCATTATTTGCAGGTTCTAGCAAAGGAACAGGGATGGCGAAAGGACTTGAAAGATCAACCAATTCCTGATGCGGAGGTGACATACTATATGGATGGGAGCAGTTTTTTGTAGAACGGAAAGAGAAAGGCAGAGGCAGTGGTGGTAAATGGACATAAGGTATTCTGGGCCCAGGCGTTGCCGGAGGGCACATCTGTTCAGGGAGCTGAATTGATTGTTTTAATCCAAGCATTAACTCTGGAAAAGGGTAAAAAGACAAACATCTACACTGATAGTTGGTTCCCCTTACCAACAGCCCATGTACATGGGGCCATCTATCAGCAGAGAGGCCTGCTAACATCAGCCGGTAAAGAGATAAAAAATAAAAAATGAGATTCTGGCTTTGGTCAATGCCCTGTTGCTGCCCGACAAGGTAAGCATTATTCATTTCCCGGGACAGCAGAAGGGGACTTCCAGGGCAGCAAAGGGGGATAACATGGCCAATCGGGAGGCTAAAGCAGCTGCTAGAGGAAACTCTGTCCTGGTGGTACTAACTGCTGAACTGCCCAGAGAAGAATGACTAAACTACTCAGAAAGTGACTTAAAGTTAATATGGCAAAAAAAAAAAAAAAAAAAAAAAAAAAAAAAAAGGGGGATATTTGACACCGACGTGGGGGCATGGATTAACTCCAAAGGTAAGATCATTCTACCCCAGGAAGATGCTGAGAGATTAATAACTCAGATGTATAAATGGATTCACTTGAAGGCAAAGAAATTGGCTGAAGTTGTCCGCCAATCCCAGTCCCTAATACTAAACCTCACCCCCTTGAGTGAGTGAGTGACTAGGGCGTGTGAACCTTGCCAGAGTGTAAACATAGGTAAGAATTTCCAGAGCCCAGGGAAGTGGCTGAGAGGAACTGTGGCAGCCTTTTTGGAGTATATGGCAAATTTTGAGTTAATGGCCTCTGAGCATTGGAATGCTGCCTATTGGCTTTGGCTATTTTCCAAAGTCCAGTTTCTTATAAACTGACCTTGGTGGTCCTACAGCAGACTGCTCTGACCCTGAGAAACTGTGTGCAACCATAGTAACCATACAGCAGGCTCTGTGTAACTTTGAGTGAGCTCTCCTATGTTCTGACCAAGTAAAGCTCCTACATGAGAAACTGCTTGTACTTTTCTGCCTACTTAAGTGTTAACCTGACGTCCATTAAATCAACACCTGGATAAGCATGTAGACTTGGTGTCCTTCTCTGTGTCACCCTGTCTCTCTCTTTCTCCCAGCCCTCTCTCAGGTGGTATTCAGCTGTCACTGCTGGCCAGTGACAAGGAACTAGACCTGGACTGCATTGGGAAGTGGATTTCACTGAAAGTAAACCATCCAGGTACAGCAATAAATATCTCCTGGTTTTTGTAGACACTTTCTCAGGATGGGTGGAAGCTTTTCCCACAAAGAAAGAAACCTCCCTGGTCATGGCCAAAATGATTCTGGAAGACATTTTTCCTCGGTTTGGTATTCCAAAGGTAATTGGGTCAGACAATGGGTCAACCTTCATTGCTCAGTTAAGCCAGGAGGTGGCCAGGATTCTGCGGCTTGACTGTAAGTTACATTGTGCTTATAGACCCCAAAGTTCAGGACATTTAGAGAGAAGGAATAGAACTCTCAAAGAGATTCTCACCAAATTGAACATGGAGACTGGCGGTGACAAGGCGGTGCTCCTTCCCTTGGCCCTCTTTAGGGTCAGAAATACTCTCTCCATATAGGTTTAACACCCTTCGAACTACTATATGGGTTTCTGTTCCCTGACTCTTCTTGGGTACCCCCTTGATAAAACTAGTGGTAAATCTGCTTGTACAGGCTGAAAGAATTGCAGCTTATTCAGAAAGAAATTTGGAGCAAGGTTGGCAGTGCATATGTGCCTGGGTCCTTTTAGGTGCCCCATCAGTTCCACGTTGAAGATCTGGTATATGTGCAGTGACATGGCAGCCAGAATCTGGAACCTCAGTTGAAGGGTCCTTATTACATCTTCCTCACCACGCCAACTGCCGTCAAAATAGAGGGCATCATAGCTTGAATCCACGTGCCACATGTTAAGCCGGCTTTTCATCAACCTGCAACACCAGGAAACTCCAAGCCTCCAGCTACCGGCTGAAACTGAAACTCATCAGGGACAATAAACTCTCAGACAAGAACTCCCCTTTTTCTGGGAAAGTATAAGTGCAGTTCAGGTCCTGATGCTCCAGAAAGAGTATCAACCTCTCCATGAGGTTGACCCACAATTTTAGGGTTAAAATTGAGGCAAAAAAGGGGGGGTGAGAGACCACCTGGGAATGAGAAAAACAACAGTGATTATTTGAATTGAAGTCAGGTGTAGATAATTCTTGAAGGAAAGGGTCAACTGTTCTGAGAACAACTATCTACAACCACCTGTAAACTATCTACAACCAGCTGTATACTACCTAAAACCAGGTGTAAACTATCTTCATGCTATTCTTGCTGAACAATCAATGTATAGAGCAAAAGTGGTTTCAATTTCAGGTATAAAACCCTGTCCTTTGCATATTGAGGGCTGTCTCCTGTCTTTGTAGGGGGACCCTATAGAAATTGGAATAAAACTCTTGCTTTTGCCTCAAGTTGTGGTCTATGAGTGTTCCTGGGAAGTGCACAATCCTGAGCTCCTGAGCAGTGAGACTCCAGGTCTAACAACATGAAACTAAAACGCTTTTGCCATCCATTCTTTAGGTGGTGAAGCAGCTTATAAAATGGGAAACCACTGTTCCAGCTATGCAACAGACAGGTTTATATCTAGACCATTCAAAGAAGTCATAAAATGTAAACATGAAGAAACAAACAAACAAACAATCTAGAAAAGATCATCCTGAGTGAGGTATCTCAGAAGCAGAAAGACATACACGGTATATACTCGATTTTAAGTGGAGGCTAGACCTATAATATAGGATAAACATACTAAAATCTATAAAAAGATAAACAAGAAAGAGGACCTGGGTTAAGATGATCAATCCTCACGTAGAAAGACAAATGGGATGGACATAGGAGAAAACAAGAAACAGGACCCTAGCCTACCACAGAGGACCTGGGAAAGACTCTACCTAGTAGTATATCAAAGCAGGTGCTGAGACTCATAACCAAACCTTGGGCAGAGCACAGGGAATCATATAAAAAAGGGGGAGTTAGTGTGACCTGGAGAGGGCAGGAACTCCACAAGGACCAAATATATCAGGGCACAGGGGTCTTTTATGAGACTGTATCTCCAACCAAGGACAATGTACGCATAGAACCTAGCACCCCTGCTCAAATATAGTCCATGTTAGCTCTGTCTCCAAGTGGGTACCATACTAAGTGGAACAGGGACTATTACAGACATGAACTCAATGGCTGGCTCTTTGACTTCCCCCCTCACAAGGCAGGATCAGATTTGCTAGGTCACAGAGGAGGACATTGCAGCAAACCTGATGATGCCTGATAATCTAGGGTCAGTTGGAACAGGCAGAAGCCCTCGCCTATCAGTAGACTTGGAAAGGTGTAGGTAGTAGATGAGGGAAGGAGGGTAGGAAAGGGAGGGAATGAGGGGACTGGTCTATAGCTTGGATACAAGGTTAATAAACTGTATCTAATATTAAAAAAATAAAAAGTAAAAAAGTGGAACATAAAACAAATTTCCTAAAGATGAAACACAAAATGCTGACAGTTTTTTGTTTCTTTGAAAACAGAATTTTTTTTTCTGAACAATTTTCCTGTCCCAGGCTCTCTTTATAGAACAACCTGTGCTTGAACGCACAGAGATCCACCTACCTTTAACTTCCTGAGTGCTAGGAAGGCAGGTGCTCACCAACAGCCCTAGCTGCTGACAGTTTATTTAGTTTTAGCATTTTATTTTTGTTGTTTTTTCATGCACTACATCTGAACTGCAGTTTCCTCTTCCTCCACTCCTCCCAGACACAATCTATCCACCACTACTCTGCCCAACTCTGCCCAGCTCACCTCTCCTTCATCCAGTGCTTTTTTTCCATTTATTTTATTTTCAATGAAAAAAAAATGTGATGGCATAGCAAGTTATAATAAAACTAGGAACAATCCCTCACATCAGAGTTGGTCAAAGCAATACATGAGGAGAGAAAGTGTAGCTAAAGCAGGAAAAAGAGTCAGAGATACCCCCATTCTCACTGTTGGAAGTCCCTCAGCGAAATCAGGATAATAATCATAAGGTGTATGCCAACAACCTAGCTCACAAGACTCATAGAATGTTTATGTTTTTGTCCTTCAGTCTCTGATCCCCTATGAACTCAGTTGACTCAGTGGGCCATGTGCTTGTTGTGTCCTTAATATCTCTGGTTCCTACAATACATATTCCCTCATTTGTGGGGTTCCCCTGGATACATCATTGTGTTTGGATAAGGGTCTCTGCATCTGTTCCCATGAGATGCCTCGTGATGTCTCTCTGATGACAACTGGGCTAGGCACTCATCAATGATTATAGCATAGTATCTTTCCTTGTCACTTTTTGTCTGTCATGTTTACAGATATCGTGTGTCTCTAGGTTATCTTGACTCTGGTTCATGGTCATCCAGGCAGTGTCAGGCATGGACTTCCCCTCATGGTGTGGGCCTCAATGTGTTTTCTGGAGTGTATTTCACATTATTGGGTTGGGGTTTTCCTTCTAGTATCTTCTGTAGGGCTGGATGGCTGCATATATACTGGGTATAGTAGTCTGGGTTGGCATCGGTGGTCTCTTCGTGTCTGCATGATATCCATCCAAGCCCTTCTGGCTTTCATAGTCTCTGCTGAGAATTCTAGTGTGATTCGGATAGGTCTACTCATTATTTGAATGCTATTTTGGTATTAGCAGTGTCATGCATAGAACAGTTAATTTTCATGGTGTCATCCCCATATAAAATAGAATCTCTGTAACCTGAGAAAATAAAAAATGAACACACTATAATGTGTGTTGAGTGAATTAAGACGAAGAAGGGACTAATTTGAGGTAAAAATAAACTATATATAAATGCTGCAAAAAATTAAAATACTTGTAATTCAATTATGATATTTTAGAATATAACTGCATCAAAAAATTTAATTCCTATGCCATCAATATACCCAAAAATGTATGTAGCATTTTGCCTTTGCATGATGATGAATATTTTTCTATAACTCCTCATATGAAAAGTACTGTTGTTTAAGTGATTTCTGAATGAATTACATAACATTATTAAAAGCAGAAAATTTGGTAGTTCTATGTGAAAGATAATTATATGCATAGTTTATGTTTCCCTCTAACTCTCTCTTTATAGGAAAGGATTTATGAAAATGATTTACAATCTGTGAGTCAATTAATTCAACAGTGGATGCCTAAAAATGGAAAATCGAGGAATCTATCAGTGGCTTAGTCCATGAGGCTGGTTGGCTCAACTCACCTTCATATACACAGAACTCCTCATGAAGAAGGTTCTATAGTCAATGAAGAAATAGACTTGCTCCCAAAGCGAAAAAGAACATGCAAAGAGTAAATATTCCTTCTTCCATGTCCTTGTATAGGTTTCCAGTAGAAGATGAGGCAAAGATGAGTGGTTGGTTTTGCAGTATGAAGATATGGATTAAAGTTATATTTTTCAGCTTTATAGATCCAGAAGAGAAGTAGAGAAGACTATTTCAAACAAGCAAGAGTACTTTACAATTGTGTCCTTAATTTGGGTGTTTTGCTTAATTCCATATGCAGTCAAGTTAAAAACCAAGAGTCATGATCACACCTCTTTTCAGCTTGAAAGATAATCATATCTCCTCTTTACATTAACTTCCAAATGAAAAGAATAACAGGTCATAGTAATGCCTAAAAATAATTTAATGACGCAGAGTACAACAGCAGACAAATTACATATTTATCTTGATAATAACTGAAGCTAACATTATATAACTGTCCTTCAAAACCGTCCAGGTTAGAAACAACAAAGTCCAGGTTAGAAACAACTCTCCACCGCCGCTGGGCCACTCCACAACACCTCCCTCATAGGGCAACCCACATTAAGCACAAGGATTCACCTCCCACCTGCTAGGTGTATGTAGGGTCCCTAGGTCCAGACCAAGCATGCTCCTTATTTGATGGCTCAGTCTCTGCAAGCCCCCTGGGGGCTGGGGCAGCTGTTTCTGTTGGTCTTCTTGTGAGGTTCCTCGCACCTCCAGGGCCTTCCATCTTTTCCCCAACACTTACTCAGGATCGCTAGAGCTCTGCACCTTTCTTAGGTGCAAGTCTGAGCATCTGTCCAAGCTTATTTCTGGCTGGAGTCTCTGAGACAATGGTCAGGTTAGGGTCCAGGCAACCGGGTTTTACAGTCCCAATTCTGGGCGTTCTCAATGTGGTCAAATATCGTCCAACAGAGCCTGATATTCTTCTTCTGTGAGAGGAGCCTCGAGTGTTGGTTCGATCTGCTCCCATGGTACATCTGGGTCCAGAGCGGCTGGTCCCTGTTCCTCTTCCACTGTTCTCGCCAGTTGCTCCAGGAAGAGCTGGACAGGGCAGGAGTTGCTGGATTCTGGGTAGGCCTCTGTGAAGAAGGTGAGTTCGGGTCTTGACATCAACGCTTCTGCACACTGGCCTCCTGCAGAACCCGATGTCAACAAGCTGTCGCGGGAAGCCTCCTGCTCAATGCAACACGATGCTCCAGGAGCCCTTTCCGGGCCAGGAGAGGCAGGCAGGTCCTCACCTTTAGTGTGCTGCCTCCAGCGCGGCCTTTCTGCCTGGCCTTTCTGTTCTGGAACCATATGTGGACGGTGTCCTCAGGCAAACCTGTGCTCAGGGCCAGTTGCACCCTCGTGGCATAGTCTGGGGATGGAGAGATCTCAAAAGCTTGCACTAGCATGCTGATCTGCGCTGGACTAAGCCGCGTTCGAGGCCTTCTCCGTTCTGAGGGCGGGCCTCTTGCTTGTTGTACCCTGGCGACAAGCTTTTCAGGAGGCTGTTGGGAGGCTTCATGGCTGGAGCCTGCGCTGGTCTGCTTTGAGGTCTTCCTCGACATGCCAGTTCTGTTTCTGCGGTTTTGAAACCACACGCAGATGGAGGACTCTGGAACTCCGAATTCCCTGGCCAGTTCCTGCCTGGTCCTGAAGCTCGGGTAAGGTGTCTTGGCGAAAACTGAGAGCAAGACCTCCTTCTGCTTGGCCTGCCAAACAGTCTTTTGACGCCGGGATGTCTTTGCCGTGCTGCAGCCACCCACATCTGCCTCATCTTCCATCCTGCTGAAGACACTTTGACAGGAGTTCTTCCTCTCCAGTGTGTACTCAGAACAACACCCAGGAAAGTGCAGACTATGGCAAATGCGTAAATTAGTCCGCTGCTCACCCTTAAATACCGACCTGAAGCCCCACCCACTCCCTCGAGGCCTCCAATTACAGGCCAAACCGTGGAACGCTCTTCTGCTTCCAAACTGTGAAACCCTTCCTTCCTCTTGCGAATTTTCCCATATCCCACCCTAAAGCAGCCTTTCCAGAAACAGTTGGCCTTGTGTTCTACCCAAATTCCACTGCTTAGCTCACAGTACGCACCTGTGTTGGCCCACAAGGAGTTTGAGGGGAGAGTCTAAGGCACGGCTTCTGATGATCAGGCAAGGAGAAGAGGCATAAGCCAGGAGCAGTCTTTGCCTACTTTAACAAGGTCATTCATTCAGCTCTGGCTGATGCTCAAGGAGGAACGTGGCTAGAACAGATCTTGCACTCTGCGTGTGCCGTCTGCCTTAAGTTCCTTTGAGCTCCAGTCACCCGGTGTATGATTTCAACAATCTAAATAAGGTTAGGACCCTGCAAGTCTAAGCATTTGGGCAAAGAGTAGACTTATCCTGCAGAAAGACTCCTGGAATTATTTCTGAATTTCTCCTTCAGTGGCAGACTACAGAAGGTGTCAACTTCACTCTTGGACCCTCTGGTTCCACCTATTTAATCCACCATACACTTTGTGCATGTAGAAGGCAATCTCCCACAGCCTTTCTTGAATGTCTGATGGAGGCATACAGCTGGTTTACAACCTATGACCCTACCTCAGGTGAGTGTAAGCCAATGGTGACTATAATCTTTATAGACCAGTCAGCCAGAGATATTTGTAGAAAGCTCCAGAAAATAAAGGGTTTACAGGACATGTCGTTGAAGGATTTAGTGCAGGTGGCAGAAAAGGTTGTAGACAGCTGGGATATGGAAGAAGAGAAAGAGGAAAGAAAGCAGAAAGAGCAGGAAGTGAGAGAAAGAGAAAGGAAAAGAGGCAAGACAGAAAGTTGACTAAGATCCTGGCCACTGTAGTGCAGTCATAATGATAGGGAGAGAGTTCCTGGAAATCAGAGGGGCCCTCTGTCTAAGGAATAGTATGCCTATTGCAAGGAGAAAGGACACTGGATCAAGAATTGTCCCAAAAGAAAATTGAAGCCCTACACCGGGACCTGGCACACTTCTGGGCCACCAATCCCCAGGTAACTCTTTTCTGATATGTGGATCATATACTATTAGCTGCAGATTATAAAGAAACCTTACTTGAAGCCACAGATCAGCTGTTGCAAGAGCTGGGTGACCTTGGCTATAGACTGTCGGCGAAAAATGCTCATCTCTGCAGGAAACAGGTCAGTTAAGAGGTGGCTATCGGAGGCTAGAAAAGAGACTGTATTTTATATTCCCCCTTCATGGACTACTGAACAACTGAGGGAAATTTTAAGTAAAGAAGTATTTGCCAAGATGGCAGCCCCTCTGTATCCCCTTACAAAGGGCATTGATTCTTGCATCTGGGGAAAGGATGAACAAGCTGCATTTGATAATATCAAACAAGCCTTAATGTCTGCCCCAGCTTTGGTACTCAGATTGTGACCAAAACCTTCCATCTCTATGTGGCCGAGAATCAGGGAATGGCCAACAGATGCTAACACAGTAAATTGGACCCTGGAAGAGACTAGTAGCCTATCTATCCAAAAAGCTTGATTCAGCAGCGGCAGGATGGCCAACCTGCCTGTGAATAATAGCAGCAGTGGCGGCACTCATAAACGATGCAGACAAACTGACTGTGGGACAGGACCTCACCATCTATGCTCGTCTTGCCCCTGAGAGTGTCATAAGGCAGCCAACTGATCGCTGGCTCACGAACACCTGTATGACATAATACCAGGCTTTGCTATTGAATAAAGGTAGAGTCACCCTTGCCCTGGCTATGGAGCTAAACCCTGCCACCTTAATGTAGGATCCAGAAATCCAGACCATGGAGCATGATTTGCAGGTTCTAGCAAAGGAACAGGGATGGTGAAAGGACTTGAAAGAGCAACCAATTCCTGATGCGGAGGTGACATACTATATGGATGGGAGCAGTTTTTTGTAGAACGGAAAGAGAAAGGCAGAGGCAGTGGTGGTAAATGGACATAAGGTATTCTGGGCCCAGGCGTTGCCGGAGGGCACATCTGTTCAGGGAGCTGAATTGATTGTTTTAATCCAAGCATTAACTCTGGAAAAGGGTAAAAAGACAAACATCTACACTGATAGTTGGTTCACCTTACCAACAGCCCATGTACATGGGGCCATCTATCAGCAGAGAGGCCTGCTAACATCAGCCGGTAAAGAGATAAAAAATAAAAAATGAGATTCTGGCTTGGGTCAATACCCTGTTGCTGCCCGACAAGGTAAGCATTATTCATTTCCCGGGACAGCAGAAGGGGACTTCCAGGGCAGCAAAGGGGGATAACATGGCCAATCGGGAGGCTAAAGCAGCTGCTAGAGGAAACTCTGTCCTGGTGGTACTAACTGCTGAACTGCCCAGAGAAGAATGACTAAACTACTCAGAAAGTGACTTAAAGTTAATATGGCAAAAAAAAAAAAAAAAAAAAAAAAAAAAAAAGGGGGATATTTGACACCGACGTGGGGGCATGGATTAACTCCAAAGGTAAGATCATTCTACCCCAGGAAGATGCTGAGAGATTAATAACTCAGATGTATAAATGGATTCACTTGAAGGCAAAGAAATTGCCTAAGTTGTCCACCAATCCCAGTCCCTAATACTAAACCTCACCCCCTTGAGTGAGTGAGTGACTAGGGCGTGTGAACCTTGCCAGAGTGTAAACATAGGTAAGAATTTCCAGAGCCCAGGGAAGTGGCTGAGAGGAACTGTGGCAGCCTTTTTGGAGTATATGGCAAATTTTGAGTTAATGGCCTCTGAGCAGTGGAACGCTGCCTATTGGCTTTGGCTATTTTCCAAAGTCCAGTTTCTTATAAACTGACCTTGGTGGTCCTACAGCAGACTGCTCTGACCCTGAGAAACTGTGTGCAACCATAGTAACCAGACAGCAGGCTCTGTGTAACCTTGAGTGAGCTCTCCTATGTTCTGACCAAGTAAAGCTCCTACATGAGAAACTGCTTGTACTTTTCTGCCTACTTAAGTGTTAACCTGACGTCCATTAAATCAACACCTGGATAAGCATGTAGACTTGGTGTCCTTCTCTGTGTCACCCTGTCTCTCTCTTTCTCCCAGCCCTCTCTCAGGTGGTATTCAGCTGTCACTGCTGGCCAGTGACAAGGAACTAGACCTGGAATGCATTGGGAAGTGGATTTCACTGAAAGTAAACCATCCAGGTACAGCAATAAATATCTCCTGGTTTTTGTAGACACTTTCTCAGGATGGGTGGAAGCTTTTCCCACAAAGAAAGAAACCTCCCTGGTCATGGCCAAAAAGATTCTGGAAGACATTTTTCCTCGGTTTGGTATTCCAAAGGTAATTGGTCAGACAATGGGTCAACCTTCATTGCTCAGTTAAGCCAGGAGGTGGCCAGGTTTCTGGGGCTTGACTGTAAGTTACATTGTGCTTATAGACCCCAAAGTTCAGGACATTTAGAGAGAATGAATAGAACTCTCAAAGAGATTCTCACCAAATTGAACATGGAGACTGGCGGTGACAAGGCGGTGCTCCTTCCCTTGGCCCTCTTTAGGGTCAGAAATACTCTCTCCATATAGGTTCAACACCCTTCGAACTACTATATGGGTTTCTGTTCCCTGACTCTTCTTGGGTACCCCCTTGATAAAACTAGTGGTAAATCTGACTTGTACAGGCTGAAAGAATTGCAGCTTATTCAGAAAGAAATTTGGAGCAAGGTTGGCAGTGCATATGTTCCTGGGTCCTTTTAGGTGCCCCATCAGTTCCACGTTGAAGATCTGGTATATGTGCAGTGACATGGCAGCCAGAATCTGGAACCTCAGTTGAAGGGTCCTTATTACATCTTCCTCACCACGCCAACTGCCGTCAAAATAGAGGGCATCATAGCTTGAATCCACGTGTCACATGTTAAGCCGGCTTTTCATCAACCTGCAACACCTGGAAACTCCAAGCCTCCAGCTACCGGCTGAAACTGAAACTCATCAGGGACAATAAACTCTCAGACAAGAACTCCCCTTTTTCTGGGAAAGTATAAGTGCAGTTCAGGTCCTGATGCTCCAGAAAGAGTATCAACCTCTCCATGAGGTTGATCCACAATTTTAGGGTTAAAATTGAGGCAAAAAAGGGGGGGTGAGAGACCACCTGGGAATGAGAAAAACAACAGTGATTATTTGAATTGAAGTCAGGTGTAGATAACTCTTGAAGGAAAGGGTCAACTGTTCTGAGAACAACTATCTACAACCACCTGTAAACTATCTACAACCAGCTGTATACTACCTAAAACCAGGTGTAAACTATCTTCATGCTATTCTTGCTGAACAATCAATGTATAGAGCAAAAGTGGCTTCAATTTCAGATATAAAACCCTGTCCTTTGCATATTTAGGGCTGTCTCCTGTCTTTGTAGGGGGACCCTATAGAAATAGGAATAAAACTCTTGCTTTTGCCTCAAGTTGTGGTCTATGAGTGTTCCTGGAAAGTGCACAATCCTGAGCTCCTGAGCAGTGAGACTCCAGGTCTAACAACATGAAACTAAAACGCTTTTGCCATTCATTCTTTAGGTGGTGAAGCAGCTTATAAAATGGGAAACCACTGTTCCAGCTATGCAACAGACAGGTTTATATCTAGACCATTCAAAGAAGTCATAAAATGTAAACATGAAGAAACAAACAAACAAACAATCTAGAAAAGATCATCCTGAGTGAGGTATCTCAGAAGCAGAAAGACATTCACGGTATATACTCGATTTTAAGTGGAGGCTAGACCTATAATATAGGATAAACATACTAAAATCTATAAGAAGATAAACAAAAAGATAAACAAGAAAGAGGACCTGGGTTAAGATGATCAATCCTCACGTAGAAAGACAAATGGGATGGACATAGGAGAAAACAAGAAACAGGACCCTAGCCTACCACAGAGGACCTGGGAAAGACTCTACCTAGTAGTATATCAAAGCAGGTGCTGAGACTCATAACCAAACCTTGGGCAGAGCACAGGGAATCATATAAAAAAAGGGGGAGTTAGTGTGACCTGGAGAGGGCAAGAACTCCACAAGGACCAAATATATCAGGGCACAGGGGTCTTTTATGAGACTGTATCTCCAACCAAGAACAATGTACGCATAGAACCTAGCACCCCTGCTCAAATATAGTCCATGTTAGCTCTGTCTCCAAGTGGGTACCATACTAAGTGGAACAGGGACTATTACAGACATGAACTCAATGGCTGGCTCTTTGACTTCCCCCCTCACAAGGCAGGATCAGATTTGCTAGGCCACAGAGGAGGACATTGCAGCAAACCTGATGATGCCTGATAATCTAGGGTCAGTTGGAACAGGCAGAAGCCCTCGCCTATCAGTAGACTTGGAAAGGTGTAGGTAGTAGATGAGGGAAGGAGGGTAGGAAAGGGAGGGAATGAGGGGACTGGTCTACAGCTTGGATACAAAGTTAATAAACTGTATCTAATATTAAAAAAATAAAAAGTAAAAAAGTGGAACATAAAACAAAGTTTCTAAAGATGAAACACAAAATGCTGACAGTTTTTTGTTTCTTTGAAAACAGAATTTTTTTTCTGAACAATTTTCCTGTCCCAGGCTCTCTTTATAGAACAACCTGTGCTTGAACGCACAGAGATCCACCTACCTTTAACTTCCTGAGTGCTAGGAATGCAGGCGCTTACCAACAGCCCTAGGTGCTGACAGTTTATTTAGTTTTAGCATTTTATTTTTGTTGTTGTTTCATGCACTACATCTGAACAGCAGTTTCCTCTTCCTCCACTCCTCCCAGACACAATCTATCCACCACTACTCTGCCCAACTCTGCCCAGCTCACCTCTCCTTCATCCACTGCTTTTTTTCCATTTATTTTATTTTCAATGAAAAAAAAAATGTGATGGCATAGCAAGTTATAATAAAACTAGGAACAATCCCTCACATCAGAGTTGGTCAAAGCAATACATGAGGAGAGAAAGTGTAGCTAAAGCAGGAAAAAGAGTCAGAGACACCCCCATTCTCACTGTTGGAAGTCCCTCAGCGAAATCAGGATAATAATCATAAGGTGTATGCCAACAACCTAGCTCACAAGACTCATAGAATGTTTATGTTTTTGTCCTTCAGTCTCTGATCCCCTATGAACTCAGTTGACTCAGTGGGCCATGTGCTTGTTGTGTCCTTAATATCTCTGGTTCCTACAATACATATTCCCTCATTTGTGGGGTTCCCCTGGATACATCATTGTGTTTGGATAAGGGTCTCTGCATCTGTTCCCATGAGATGCCTCGTGATGTCTCTCTGATGACAACTGGGCTAGGCACTCATCAATGATTATAGCATAGTATCTTTCCTTGTCACTTTTTGTCTGTCATGTTTACAGATATCGTGTGTCTCTAGGTTATCTTGACTCTGGTTCATGGTCATCCAGGCAGTGTCAGGCATGGACTTCCCCTCATGGTGTGGGCCTCAATGTGTTTTCTGGAGTGTATTTCACATTATTGGGTTGGGGTTTTCCTTCTAGTATCTTCTGTAGGGCTGGATGGCTGCATATATACTGGGTATAGTAGTCTGGGTTGGCATCGGTGGTCTCTTCGTGTCTGCATGATATCCATCCAAGCCCTTCTGGCTTTCATAGTCTCTGCTGAGAATTCTAGTGTGATTCGGATAGGTCTACTCATTATTTGAATGCTATTTTGGTATTAGCAGTGTCATGCATAGAACAGTTAATTTTCATGGTGTCATCCCCATATAAAATAGAATCTCTGTAACCTGAGAAAATAAAAAATGAACACACTATAATGTGTGTTGAGTGAATTAAGACGAAGAAGGGACTAATTTGAGGTAAAAATAAACTATATATAAATGCTGCAAAAAATTAAAATACTTGTAATTCAATTATGATATTTTAGAATATAACTGCATCAAAAAATTTAATTCCTATGCCATCAATATACCCAAAAATGTATGTAGCATTTTGCCTTTGCATGATGATGAATATTTTTCTATAACTCCTCATATGAAAAGTACTGTTGTTTAAGTGATTTCTGAATGAATTACATAACATTATTAAAAGCAGAAAATTTGGTAGTTCTATGTGAAAGATAATTATATGCATAGTTTATGTTTCCCTCTAACTCTCTCTTTATAGGAAAGGATTTATGAAAATGATTTACAATCTGTGAGTCAATTAATTCAACAGTGGATGCCTAAAAATGGAAAATCGAGGAATCTATCAGTGGCTTAGTCCATGAGGCTGGTTGGCTCAACTCACCTTCATATACACAGAACTCCTCAAGAAGAAGGTTCTATAGTCAATGAAGAAATAGACTTGCTACCAAAGCGAAAAAGAACAGGCAAAGAGTGAAACATTCCTTCTTCCATGTCCTTGTATAGGTTTCCAGTAGAAGATGAGGCAAAGATGAGTGGTTGGTTTTGCAGTATGAAGATATGGATTAAAGTTATATTTTTCAGCTTTATAGATCCAGAAGAGAAGTAGAGAAGACTATTTCAAACAAGCAAGAGTACTTTACAATTGTGTCCTTAATTTGGGTGTTTTGCTTAATTCCATATGCAGTCAAGTTAAAAACCAAGAGTCATGATCACACCTCTTTTCAGCTTGAAAGATAATCATATCTCCTCTTTACATTAACTTCCAAATGAAAAGAATAACAGGTCATAGTAATGCCTAAAAATAATTTAATGACGCAGAGTACAACAGCAGACAAATTACGTATTTATCTTGATAATAACTGAAGCTAACATTATATAACTGTCCTTCAAAACCGTCCAGGTTAGAAACAACAAAGTCCAGGTTAGAAACAACTCTCCACCGCCGCTGGGCCACTCCACAACACCTCCCTCATAGGGCAACCCACATTAAGCACAAGGATTCACCTCCCACCTGCTAGGTGTATGTAGGGTCCCTAGGTCCAGACCGAGCATGCTCCTTATTTGATGGATCAGTCTCTGCAAGCCCCCTGGGGGCTGGGGCAGCTGTTTCTGTTGGTCTTCTTGTGAGGTTCCTCGCACCTCCAGGGCCTTCCATCTTTTCCCCAACACTTACTCAGGATCGCTAGAGCTCTGCACCTTTCTTAGGTGCAAGTCTGAGCATCTGTCCAAGCTTATTTCTGGCTGGAGTCTCTGAGACAATGGTCAGGTTAGGGTCCAGGCAACCGGGTTTTACAGTCCCAATTCTGGGCGTTCTCAATGTGGTCAAATATCGTCCAACAGAGCCTGATATTCTTCTTCTGTGAGAGGAGCCTCGAGTGTTGGTTCGATCTGCTCCCATGGTACATCTGGGTCCAGAGCGGCTGGTCCCTGTTCCTCTTCCACTGTTCTCGCCAGTTGCTCCAGGAAGAGCTGGACAGGGCAGGAGTTGCTGGATTCTGGGTAGGCCTCTGTGAAGAAGGTGAGTTCGGGTCTTGACATCAACGCTTCTGCACACTGGCCTCCTGCAGAACCCGATGTCAACAAGCTGTCGCGGGAAGCCTCCTGCTCAATGCAACACGATGCTCCAGGAGCCCTTTCCGGGCCAGGAGAGGCAGGCAGGTCCTCACCTTTAGCTGTGCTGCCTCCAGCGCGGCCTTTCTGCCTGGCCTTTCTGTTCTGGAACCATATGTGGACGGTGTCCTCAGGCAAACCTGTGCTCAGGGCCAGTTGCAACCTCGTGGCATAGTCTGGGGATGGAGAGATCTCAAAAGCTTGCACTAGCATGCTGATCTGCGCTGGACTAAGCCGCGTTCGAGGCCTTCTCCGTTCTGAGGGCGGGCCTCTTGCTTGTTGTACCCTGGCGACAAGCTTTTCAGGAGGCTGTTGGGAGGCTTCATGGCTGGAGCCTGCGGTGGTCTGCTTTGAGGTCTTCCTCGACATGCCAGTTCTGTTTCTGCGGTTTTGAAACCACACGCGGATGGAGGACTCTGGAACTCCGAATTCCCTGGCCAGTTCCTGCCTGGTCCTGAAGCTCGGGTAAGGTGTCTTGGCGAAAACTGAGAGCAAGACCTCCTTCTGCTTGGCCTGCCAAACAGTCTTTTGACGCCGGGATGTCTTTGCCGTGCTGCAGCCACCCACATCTGCCTGATCTTCCATCCTGCTGAAGACACTTTGACAGGAGTTCTTCCTCTCCAGTGTGTACTCAGAACAACACCCAGAAAAGTGCAGACTATGGCAAATGCGTAAATTAGTCCGCTGCTCACCCTTAAATACCGACCTGAAGCCCCACCCACTCCCTCGAGGCCTCCAATTACAGGCCAAACCGTGGAACGCTCTTCTGCTTCCAAACTGTGAAACCCTTCCTTCCTCTTGCGAATTTTCCCATATCCCACCCTAAAGCAGCCTTTCCAGAAACAGTTGGCCTTGTGTTCTACCCAAATTCCACTGTTTAGCTCACAGTACGCACCTGTGTTGGCCCACAAGGAGTTTGAGGGGAGAGTCTAAGGCACAGCTTCTGATGATCAGGCAAGGAGAAGAGGCATAAGCCAGGAGCAGTCTTTGCCTACTTTAACAAGGTCATTCATTCAGCTCTGGCTGATGCTCAAGGAGGATCGTGGCTAGAACAGATCTTGCACTCTGCGTGTGCCGTATGCCTTAAGTTCCTTTGAGCTCCAGTCACCTGGTGTATGATTTCAACAATCTAAATATGGTTAGGACCCTGCACGTCTAAGCATTTGGGCAAAGAGTAGACTTATCCTGCAGAAAGACTCCTGGAATTATTTCTGAATTTCTCTTTCAGTGGCAGGCCACAGAAGGTGTCAAGTTCCCTCTTGGTTCCCTGCCACGGACCGGCCCAGTCGGGCTCCTGTCTTCCGCGGGAGAACAAGGCTTTAGACATGAAGACACGGTTTCGGCAAAGAATTGACAGAGACACCTTGATGGTTTTGACTCTGCTGCAACTTTACTGAAATCAAGCTAGTATTTTTATAATGATTTCACAAAAGGCACCTTAAAATTGGCATATTTTCCAGAACATTCAGACTTTCACCAAGAATACAAAGTTTACATTTTAACTCAAAATGCAATTAAACATAAAGCAGTACCCACAAATAATCTTGGCCTAGAAACTTTTTGATCAGAGCAAACAAAGGAAAAGAAACCTCAAATATAGTTTTATTATTGCTAACCAATGAAGAGGAAAGTCAGGAGCTAAATCAGATGCCTGCCAAAGTCCTTCTCTATATCAAAATCTAACTACATCTTTGTTAACCCTCCTCCCATATGTCCTGCCCAAGATTTATGATCTTCTCTAGGAACAAGGCACTGAAGGGAGGGGGAAACTCCCGCCAGCTGCACCTCTCATGCTACTATTTCTTAAGAAGGAGCCTATTATTATTTTACTATCCTTAATGCCTATTAATACTAAATTTAATTCATTACTTTTCTTAAACTTATTTTTATTAAAGCCTTTAACAATCTACTAATAATAAATTTCTTTATAAAGTTAATTGTGCTGTTTCAGGTATCACGGGGAAAGATCAAAGAATTTATTATTTTAGCCCCAGAGCCACAACTGAAGAAGCGTAGAAATCTCAGAACACGTCTCTTTTCCAAGTGGGATGAGTTTGCCAGGGACCTTCCAGGGGGCATTATTTCCGAGGAAATCATATCCCCCGCCCTGTAGCTTATGCTACTATGGCGACACTGGCGTGGGTGTGGCAGTTCCTCTGGTTCCACCTATTTAATCCACCATACACTTTGTCCTACTGGAGAAATTTTACAGATTCCTAGAAACTGTATGAACCTTCAGAAGCACACATTGTGGATCCCAAGACTTTTGGGAGAGGATACTGAAGTCATTTCCTTCATTTCAAGGAACAACATTTGTTGCTGCCATTAATTTGGATCTCTGATCATTAGGCACTGTTTTCCAGAACACACAATTTCCGGTACTGCCAAATGTGCCTGTCCTTCCTAAGGGTGCGGCTTTGCCCTAGATGGAGGAGAACAGTAACAGTTGAGAAATTCTAACCCTGCCTTATTTTTGCATCTCATGTTTTACATGTGCCATAATTTTAACTTTTTCCTTGCAGTCCCCATCAACAGTACCTGGGTGTACAATAGATACTGTAGAAGTTATTCTGCTTCTTCCAGAGATCCTCTTTACCATCCCTGAATACACAGGTCCATAAACAGCTGTATTTCCTTTGTAACATAGAAGCCTTGTGGATAGGGTTAGAGGTTTATCTACAGCCAGATGCAAAGCTGTGCTGCTGCATGCAGTGGTGTGTATCAAGTCTAAAGTCCTCAGTTGATATTTTCCTACCTGCCTAGTACCTCATGGCTGCGTGATGGGAGACAGCTTGTATTGTTGCATGAGGGGCCTAAGCCTGACAGGCCCCTCTGTTGGTTTCCTGATGGCAAGAGGTTAGCCTGTATGTCCCTCTTGGGCAGTGATCCCTAGTACAGTGCTTTCCTTTGCCACAGCTGCCATGAAACCCCGGGAACCTTTGCATTCCCTTGGAGCCAGAATCTGCTTGTTCCCTTCTGTGAGTAAAGGGACCACTTGCCTCTGTGTTAACACACCTCCTATTTTGGGTTCTAGAGATTTTAACCTCACAGTTTTTTTTTTTTTTGGTAAATGCCTGGATTCACCCAAAATAGCACACCAGGTGTTTTGAGAACTGGGAACTCTAGCTGTAGCTTGTCCTGTGAGGTCGGCATGATGCTCCTGAGAACCAATAGCAGTTGTCTCTCTTAATCATTCATCTCTTGGGGCCGCTCCTCCTTTTCATGCTCTAAATGCTCTCCTACATGTGGTATTTGCAATATCATGTGCCAATAATTGCATCAGTGTTTATCTGGTGTCAGTCTGTTACTGCCTTCTTTAGAGCTGAACCCAATCTCTGTATGAAGTTGGTGAACAGTCTTCTCCAGGGCCTTGAATTACCTTAGTGAATGAGGCTGTTGTTTTGCACAGGCTCCTAAACAGATCCCTGCACCCTTAACACTGCAAAATGACATTATTCAGTGACTTCATCATCAGAACAAATGAGGGACCACCTGGGAATGAAAAAAAAGACAACTGTGATAATTTGAATTGAAACCAGGTGCTGATAGCTCTTGAAGGGCAGGGTGAACTGTTCTGAGAAACAACCAGCTGTAAAGTATAGAGCAAAAGTGATCTGATTTTCAGGCATAAAAACCCTGTGCTTTGCATGTTCAGGGTCATGTCCTGTCTTTGGAGGTGCGACCTATCTCGACAGCAATAAAACCTTTTGCTATTGCATTGAGATGTGGTCTGTGATTGTTCCTGTGAAGGGCGCAATCCTGAGCTCCTGAGCAGTGAGACTCCAGGTCTTACATTTTGGTGCGTTGCCCAGAAAACAGCGTGCCCTTCCTTAACCCTCAACAGACTGGGCTCAGAGGTCGAGCTCGGAACAGGTTAGTCTGATTTCTGGTATACCACTGTTTCTCTTTAGTCACCTAACTGGACCTTTTGGTCGTCTGCTCAGTCACTGCGATAGACATATTTGTCAGAATATCGATTGACTGGGAACTGGAGGACATTCCGGATTCCATTTGGGGAGGCTAGGTCCTGCATGGTCTTCCTCCCATCTGTTTCTCTTCTGAGAGAGCTGCCGTGAGGCAGCCTCTCAATCAGAATTCTGTGGTACCACCCAAAAGGGTGTCCTTGTCAAATTGCCTGTCTTGTTCTTTTTGTCTCTATCATTGTTGCTTCTTTGACTTTCTTGATGGATGACTTTATTATAGGACAGGCTGTGACTATCATGTCTTGGAGGTGAGATACAAGGCACATATTTCTTTGAATATGTCCTATTCTCACACCAGCCCACTTGGGATGATTGCCAGCTACTCTTGCAGGCCCTTTTGACTAGTGAGGAAGGAGACGGGTCCTCCTTTAGACAAGAAAGACTGTGCCAGGAATGGACAGGAGGCCTTCCATCCTCTCTAATGAGATTGATGATGGCTTTCCCCTCACCCACCCCAACTGGGATTACAACGTATCCAGATGTAGGGAATGCCTGCAGGTCTACCGCCAGACTCTACTATCATGTGTCCATGGGGCCGCTCAAAAGCCCACCATTTTGATGAAGGTAAGAGAGATGGTTCAGGAGCCAGATGAATCTCCCACAGCCTTTCTTCAATGGCTGATGGAGGCATATAGCTGGTTTACACCTTATGACCCTACCTCAGATGAGTATAAGGCAATGGTGACTATAATCTTTATAGACCAGTCAGCCAGAGATATTTGTAGAAAACTCCAGAAAATAGAGGGTTTACAGGAAAAGTCGTTAAAGGATTTAGTGCAGGTAGCAGAAAAGGTTTTTTACAGCCGGGAGATGAAAGAAGAGAAAGAGGAAAGAAAGCAAAATGAGCAGGAAGTGAGAGAAAGAGAAAGGATAAGAGGCAAGACAGAAAGTTGACTAAGATCCTGGCCACCACAGTGCAGTCATAATGATAGGGAGAGAGTTCCTGGAAATCGGAGAGGCCCTCTGTCTAAGGATCAGTGTGCCTATTGCAAGGAGAAAGGACATTGGATCCAGGATTGTCCCAAATGGAAGATGAAGCCCTACACTTAAACCTGGCGCACCTCCAGGCTATCAATCCCCAGGTAACTCATCTCCAATATGTGGATGATATACTATTAGCAGCAGATTGTAAAGAAAGTTGTTTTGACGCCACCGACCAGCTGTTGCAAGAGATGGGTGAGCTCAGCTACAGCGAAAAACTCCCATCCTGCAGGTCAGTTACCTGGGATATATATTAAAAGCGGGAAAGAGATGGCCTTCGGAGGCTAGAAAAGAGACTGTATTTCACATTCCCCCTCCAGGGACTACTGAACAACTGAGGGAAATTTTCGGTACAGCAGGGTTTTGCTGGCTGTGGATTCCGGGATTTGCCAAGATGGTAACCCTTCTGCATGCCCTTACAAAGGGCAATGACTCTTTCATCTGGGGAAAGGATGAACAAGCTGCATTTGATAATATCAAACAAGCCTTAATATTGGCTCCTGCATTGGGACTCCCTGATGTAACCAAACCCTTCCATCTCTATGTGGCTGAGAATCAGGGAATGGTCAATGGGGTGCTAACACAGAAAATTGGACCCTGGAAGAGACCGGTAGCCTATCTATCCAAAACACTTGATTCACTAGTGGCAAGATGGCCAACCTGCCTGGAAATAATAGAAGCAGTGGCGGCACTAGTATAACATGCAGACAAACTGACTCTGGGACAGGACCTCACCATCTGTGCTCCTCATGCCCTTGAGAGTGTCATAAGGCAGCCACCTGATTGCTGGCTCATGAATGCCCGCATGACACATTACCAAGCCTTGCTTTTGAATGATGATAGAGTCACCTTTGCCCCGGCTACAGGGCTAAACCCTGCCACCTTATTGCCAGATCCACAAATCCAGGTTCTAGCAGAGGAACAGGGATGGCGAAAGGACATGAAAGATCAGCCTCTGCCCTACTGTGAGATGACATACTATATGGATGGGAGCAGTTTTGGGAGAATGGGAAAAGAAAGGCAATGGCAGCAGTAATAGATGGACATAAGTTAATATGGGTCCAGGCGTTACTGAAGGGCACTTCTGCTCAGCGAGCTGAATTGGTTGCTTTAACACAGGCATTAACTCTGGGTAAGGGTAAAAAGAAACATCTACTCTGATAGTCAGTACACCTTCACAACAGCCCATGTGCAAGGGACCATCTATCATCAGAGAGGCCTGCTAACATCAGCTGGTAAAGAGATAAAAAATAAAAACGAGATTCTGGCTTTGCTCAATGCCTTGTTGCTGCCTGCCAAGCGAAGCTTTATTCATTTCCCTGGACATCAGAAGGGAACTTCCAGGGCAGCAAAGGGGAATAACATGGCTGATCAAGAGGCTAAAACAGCTGCTAGAGGAAACTCTGTCCTGGTGGTACTAACTGCTGAACTGCCCAGAGAAGAATGACTAAACTACTCAGAAAGTGACTTAAAGTTAATATGGCAACAACAGGAGATATTTGACACTGACTTGGGGGCATGGATTAACTCCAAAGGTAAGATTATTCTACCCCAGGAAGACACTGAGAGATTAATAACTCAGATGTATAAATGGACTCACTTGAGGGCAAAGAAATTGGCTGAAGTTGCCCACAAATCCCAGTACCAAATACTAAAACTCACCATCCTGAATGAGAGAGTGACTAGGGCATGTGAACCTTGCCAGAGGGTAAACATAGGTAAGAATTTCCAGAGCCCAGGGAAGCAGCTGAGAGGAACTAGACCCAGAATGCATTGGGAAGTGGATTTCAGTGAAATTAAACCAGCCAGGTACGACAATAAATATCTCCTGGTTTTTGTGGACACTTTCTCAAGATGGGAAGAAGCTTTTTCCACAAAGAAAGAAACAACCCTGGTCATGGCCAAAAAGATGCTGGAAGACATTTTTTCCACAGTAAGGTATTCCAAAAGTAATTGTGTCAGACAATGGGCCAGCCTTCGTTGCTCAGGTAAGCCAGGAGGTGGCCAGGTTTCTGGGGCTTGACTGTAAGTTACATTGTGCTTATAGACCCCAAAGTTCAGGACAGGTAGAGAGAATGAATAGACTGTTAAAAGAGAATCTCACCAAATTGACAGTGATGACTGGCAGTGACTGGGTGGTGCTCCTTCCCTTGGCCCTCTTTAGAGTCAGAAATACTCCCTCTGTACAAGGCCTGACTCCATTCAAACTATGATATGGGGTTCCTGCTCCCCTGACTCTTCTTGGGGACCCCCTTGACATCAGTAGTGGTTACTCTGACTTATTGTCCATGCTAAAAGGACTGCAAATTATTCAGAAAGAGATTTGAAGCAAGGATGGCAGTGCATATGCACCTGAGTCCTTGGAGGTGCCCCATCAATCCCAGGTTGGAGATCTGGTATATGTGTCATGACACTGCAGCCAAAATCTGGAACCTGGGTGGAAGGGTCCTTATTACCTCCTGCTCAAAACCCCAACTGATGTCAAAGTAGAGGGCATCACAGCTCAGGTCCACCTGTGACATGTAAAGCCTGCCCTTCATCAACCTGCAACACCTGGAAAGTCCAAGCCTCCAACAACCTGCTAAAACTGAAACTCATCAAGGACAATAAACTCTCCGACCAGAACTCGCCTTTGTCAGGGAACTTATAAGTGCAGTTCAGTTCCTGATGCTCCAGAGACAGTATCAACCTCTCCCTGACGTTGATCCACAATTTTAGGGTTACAATTGAGGAAAAAAGGGGGGGTGAGGGACAACCTCAGCATGAGAAAAACAACTGTGATTATTTGAATTGAAAAGTCATGTGTAGATAACTCTTGAAGGGAAGGGTCAACTGTTCTGAGAAAAACTATCTACAACCAGCTGTACACGATCTACAACCAGCTGTACACTATCTACAATCAGCTGTACACTATCATACTATTCTTGCTGACCAATCAATGGATACAGCAAAAGTGGTTTGAATTTCAGGTATAAAAACCCTGTGCTTTGCATGTTCAGGGTCATCTCCTGTCTTTGGAGGGGCGACCCTATCACAATTGGAATAAAACTCTTGATTTTGCATTGAGTTGTGGTCTCTGAGTGTTCCTGGGAAGTGCACAATCCTGAGCTCCTGAGCAGTGAGACTCCAGGTCTAACAACAGGAGACTAAAATGCTTTTGCTATCCATTCTTTAGGTGGTGAAGCAGCTTATAAAATGGGAAACCTATTTACCAGCTGTGCAACAGACAGGTTTTTATCTAGTCCATTCAAAGAAATCATGAGATATAAACATAAAGAAACAAAAAAAAATCTAGAAAAGATCATCCTGAGTAAGGTATCCCAGAAGCAGAAAGACATACATGGTATACACTCACTTTTAAGTGGATGCTAGACCTATAACATAGGAAAAACATACTAAAATCTGTACACCTAAAGATGACAAACAAGAAAGAGGACCTGGGTTAAGATGATCAATCCTCACTTAAAAAAACAAATGGGATGGACATAGGAGAAAACAAGAAACAGGACAGAAGCCTACCACAGAGGCCCTGTGAAAGACTCTACCTAGCAGTGTATCAAAGCAGATGCTGAGACTCATAACCAAACCTTGGGCAGAGCACAGAGAATCATTTGAAAGAAGGGGTTGTTTGTGTGACCTGGAAAGGAAAGGAACTCCACAAGAACCAAATATATCAGGGCACAGGGGTCTTCTATGAGACTGTATCTCTACCCAAGGACCATGTATGCATGTAACCTAGCACCCCTGCTCAAATATATCCATGTCAGCTCTGTATCTAAGTGGGTACCATACTAAGTGCAACAGGGACTATTTTGGACATGAATTCAATGGCTGGCTCTTTGACCTCCCCCCTCCCAAGGGAGGATGAGACTTGCTAGGCCACAGAGGAGGACATTACAGCCAGTCCTGATGATACCTGATAAGCTATGGTCAGTTGGAACAGGAGGAGGCCCTTCCCTATCAGTGGACTTGGAAAGGGGTAGGGAGGAGATGAGAGGGTGGGTGGGAAAGGGACGAAATGAGGGACTGGGCTACAGCTAGGATACAAAGTTAAGAAACTGTATCTCATATTAAAAAATAAAAAATTAAAAAAGTAGGACATAAAACAAAGTTCCTAAAGATGAAACACAAAATGCTGACAGTTTTTTGTTTGTTTGAAGACAGGATTTTTCTGAATAATTTTGGCTGTCCTGGACTCTGTTTGTAGAACAGCCTGTGCTCTCTGTGCTCACAGAGACCCACCTACCTTTAACTTCCTGAGTGCTAGCACTGCAGGTACTCACCAACAGCCCTAGCTGCTGATAGTTTATTTTGTTTTAGCATTTTATTTTTTGTTCTTGCTTCATGCACTACATCCCAACTTCAGTTTCCTGTTCCTCCATTCCTCCTACCCACAATCTATCCACCTCTACTCTGCCCAACTCACCTCTCCTTCAGATCCACTGCTTCTTTATTTTCAATGAAAAAAATTCTGATGGCATAACAAGTTACAATAAGACTAGGAACAATCCCTCACATCAGAGTTGGTCAAAGCAATACATGAGGAAAGTGTAGCTAGAGCAGGAAAAAGAGTCAGAGTCACCCACGGACACACACACACACTCACTGTTGGAAGTCCCTCAGCAACATCTAAGATGTATGCAGACAACCTAGCTCACAAGACTCATAGAATGTTTGCCTTTTTCTTTCAGTCTCTGTGATCCCCTATGAGCCCAGTTGACTTAGTGAGCCATGTTCTTGTTCTGTCCTTGATATCTCTGATTCCTACAATACATAGTCCATCATTTGTGGCGTTCCCCTAGATACATAATTGTGTTTGGCTGTGGTTCTCTGCATCTGCTCCCATCAGATGCCGGGTGATGTCTCTCTGATGACAACTGGGCTAGGCACTCATATATGATTATAGCGGAGTATCTTTCATTGACATTTTTTTGCCTGTCATGTTTACAGATATCGTGTGTCTCTAGGTTATCTTGACTCTGGTTCATGGTCATCCAGGCAGTGTCAGGCATGGACTTCCCCTCATGGTGTGGGCCACAATGTGTTTTCTGGAGTGTATTTAATATTAATGGGTTGGGGTTTTCCTTCTAGTATCTTCTGTAGGGCTGGATGGCTGCATATATACTGGGTATAGTAGTCTGGGTTGGCATCAGTGGTCTCTTAGTGTCTGCATGATATCCATCCAAGCCCTTCTGGCTTTCATAATCTCTGCTGAGAATTCTAGTGTGATTCTGATAGGTCTACTTATTATTTGAATGATGTTTTGGTATTAGCAGTGTCATGCATAGAACAGTTAATTTTCATGATGTCATCCCCATATAAAATAGAATCTCTGTAACCTATGAAAATGAAAAATGAACACACTTTAATGTGTGTTGAGGGAATTAAGACAAAGAAGGGATTAATTTGAGGTAAAAATAAACTATATATAAATGCTGCAAAAAATTAAAATACTTGTAATTCAATTACGATATTTTAGAATATAACTGCATCAAAAAAATTAATTCTTAGTCCATCAATATACCCAAAAAGTTATGTAGCATTTTGATTTTGCATGGTGATGAATATTTTTTCTATAACTCCTCATATGAAAATTACTGTTGTTTAAGTGATTCCTGAATGAATTACATAACATTATTAAAAGCAGAAAATTTGGTAGTTCTATGTGAAAGATAATTATATGCATAGTTTATTTTCCCTCTAACTCTCTCTTTATAGGAAAGGATTTATGAGAATGATTTACAATCTGTGAGTCAATTAATTCAACAGTGGATGGCTAAAAATGGAAAATCAAGGAATCTATCAGTGGCTTGGTCCATGAGGCTGGTTGGTGCAACTCACCTTCAAATACACTGAAATCCTCAAGAAGAAGGTTCTATAGTCAATGAAGAAATAGACTTGCTACCAAAGCAAAAAGGAACAGGAAAAGAGTAAAATATTCCTTCTTCCATGTCCTTGTATAGGTTTCCAGTAGAAGATGAGGCAAAGGTGAGTGGTTGGTTTTGCAGTATGAAGATATGGATTAAAGGTGTGTTTTTCAGCCTTATAGATCCAGAAGAGAAGTAGAGAAGACTACTTCAAATAAGGAAGAGTACTTCACAATTGTGTCCTTAATTTAGGTGTTTTGCTTAATTCCACATGCAGTCAAGTTAAAAACCAAGACTCATGATCACACCTCTTTTCAGCTTGAAAGATAATCATATCTCCTCTTTACATTAACTTCCAAATGAAAACAATAACCAGGTCATAGTAATGCCTAAAAGTAATTTAATGATGCAGAGTACAATAACAGACAAATTACATATTTATACTCATCATAATTGAAGCTAACATGATATAACTGTCCTTCAAAAACCGTCCAGGTTAGAAACAACAAAGTCCAAGCTAGAAACAACTTTCCACCGCCGCTGTGCCACTCCACAACACCTCCCTCATAGGGCAACCCACATTAAGCCCAAGGATTCACCTCCCACCTGCTACGTGTGTGCAGGGTCCTTAGGTCCAGACCAAGCATGCTCCTTATTTGATGGCTCAGTTTCTGCAAGCCCCCTGGGGTCTGGGTCACCTGTTTCTGTTGGTCTTCTTGTGAGGTTCCTCGCACCTCCAGGGCCTTCCATCTTTTTCCCAACACTTACTCAGGATCGCTAGAGCTCTGCACCTTTCATAGGTGCAAGCCTGAGCATCTGTCCAAGCTCATTTCTGGCTGGAGTCTCTGAGACAATGGTCAGGTGAGGGTCCAAGCAACAGAGTTTTACAGTCCCAATTCTAGGGGTTACCAATGGGGTCAAATATCATACAACAGAGACTGATATTCTTCTTCCGTGAGAGGAGCCTCAAGTGTTGGTTCGATCTGCTCTCATGGGTCATCTGGGTCCAGAGCAGCTGGTACCTGTTCCTTGACTTCCGCTGTACTCAGCAGTTGATCCAGGAAAAGCTGTGCAGGGCAGGAGTTGCTGGGTTCTGGGTAGGCCTCTGTGGAGAAGGTGAGCTCGGATGTTGGCATCAACGTTTCTCCATACTCGCCTCCTGCAGAACCCGGTGTCAACAAGCTGTCGCGGGAAGCCTCCTGCTCAATGCAATACGATGCTCCAGGAGCCCTTTCTGGGTCAGGAGAGGCAGGCAGGTCCTCACCTTTAGCTGTGCTGCCTCCAGCGCGGCCTTTCTGCCTGGCCTTTCTGTTCTGGAACCATATGTGGTCGGTGTCCTCAGGCAAACCTGTGCTCAGTGCCAGTTGCACTCTCGTGGCATAGTCTGGGGATGGAGAGATCTCAAAAGATTAGCATGCTGATCTGCGCTGGACTAAGCCGCGTTCGAGGCCTTCTCCGTTCTGAGGGGGGGCCTCTTGCTTGTTGTACCCTGGCGACAAGCTTTTCAGGAGGCTGTTGGGAGGCTTCAAGGCTGGAGCCTGCGGTGGTCTGTTTTGAGGTCTTCCTCGACACGCCAGTCTTATTTCTGCAGTTTTGAAACCACATGCAGATGCAGGACTCTGGAACCCCAAATTCCCTGGCCAGTTCCTGCCTGGTCCTGAAGCTCGGTTAAGGTGTCTTGGCGAAAACTGAGAGCAAGACCTCCTTCTGCTTAGCCTGCCAAACAGTTTTTAGACGCCAGGATGTCTTTGTCTTACTGCAGCCACTCACATCTGCCTGATCTTCCATCCTGCCGAGGACACTTTGACAGGGGTTCTTCCTCTCCAGTGTGTACTCAGAACAACACCCAGGACAGTGCAGGCTATGGCAAATGCGTAAAGGGGTCCGCTGCTCACCCTTAAATACCGACCTAGGCACCACCCACTCCCTCGAGGCTTCCAATTACAGGCTAAACCGTGGAACGCCCTTCTGCTTCCAAACTGTGAAACCCTTCCTTCCTCCTGCGAATTTTCCCATATCCCACCCTAAAGCACCCTTTCCAGATACAGGTGGTCTTGTGTTCTACCCAAATTCCACTGCTTAGCTCACAGTACGCACCTGTGTTGGCCCACAAGGAGTTTGAGGGGAGAGTCTAAGGCACGGCTTCTGATGATCAGGCAAGGAGAAGGGGCAGAAGCCAGGAGCAGTCTTTGCCTACTTTAACGAAGTCATTCATTCAGCTCTGGCTGATGCTCAAGGAGGAACGTGGCTAGAACAGATCTTGCATTCTGCGTGTGCTTCTGCCTTAAGTTCCTTTCAGCTTCAGTCTCCCAGTGTATGATTTCAACAATCTAAATATGGTTAGGAAACTGCAAGTATAAGCATTTGGGCAGAGAGGAGACTTATCCTGCAGAAAGACTCCTGGAATTATTTCTGAATTTCTCCTTCAGTGGCAGGCTACAGAAGGTGTCAACTTCCCTCTTGGACCCTCTGGTTCCACCTATTTAATCCCCCATACACTTTGTCCTACTGGAGAAATTTTACAGATTCCTAGAAACTGTATATGAACCTTCAGAAGCACACATTGTGGATCCCAAGACTTTTGGGAGAGGATACTGAAGTCATCTCCTGCATTTCAATGAACACCACTTGTTGCTGCCATTAATTTGGATCTCTGATCATTAGACACTGCTTTCCAGAACACACAATTTCCGGTACTGCCAAATGTGCCTGTCCTTCCTAAGGGTGCGGCTTTGCCCTAGATGGAGGAGAACAGTAACAGCTGAGCAATTCTACCCCTGCCTTATTTTTGCATCTCGTGTTTTACATGCACCATGATTTTAACTTCTTCCTTGCAGTCCCCATCTACAGTACCTGGGTGTACAATAGATCCTGTAGAAGTTATTCTGCTTCTTCCAGAGATCCTCTTTAGCATCCCTGAATACACAGGTCCATAAACAGCTGTATTTCCTTTGTGACATAGAACCCTTGTGCTTAGGGTCAGAGGTTTATATGCAGCCAGATGCAAAGCTGCGCTCAGTTGAGATTTTCCTACCTGCCTAGTACCTCATGGCTGCGTGATGGGAGACAGCTCGTATTGTTGCATGAGGGGCCTAAGCCTGACAGGCCCCTCTGTTGGTTTCCTGATGGCAAGAGGTTAGCCTGTTTGTCCCTCTCAGAGCAGTAATCCCTAGACCTGTGCTTTCCCTTGCCACAGCTGCCATGAAACCCCGGGAACCTTTGAATTCCCTTGGAGCCAAAATCTGCTTGTTCCCTTCTGTGAGTAAAGGCACAACTTGCCTCTGTGTTAACACACCTCCTATTTTGCATTCTAGAGATTTTAACCTCACAGTTCTTTTGGTAAATTCCTGGATTCACCCAAAATAGCACAACGGTTTTTTTTTTTGTTTTTTTTTTTTCTTTTGAGAACTGGGAACTCTAGCTGTAGCTTGTCCTGTGAGGTCGGCATGATGTTCCTGAGAGTCAATAGCAGTTGTCTCTCTTAATCAATCTTCTCTTGGGGCTGCTCCTCCTTTTCATGCTCTAAATGCTCTCCTACATGTGGTATTTGCAGTATCATGCGCCAAGAATGACATCAGTGCTTATCTGGTGTCAGTCCGGTACTACCCTCTTTAGAGCTGAATCCAATCTCTGTATGAAGTTGGTGAACAGTCTTCTCCAGGGCCTTGAATTACCTTAGTGAATGAGGCTGTTGTTTTGCACAGGCTCCTAAACAGATCCCTGCACCCTTAACACTGCAACATGACATTATTCAGTGATTTCATCATCAGAACAAATGAGGGACCACCTGGGAATGAGAAAAACAACTGTTATTATTTGAATTGAAGCCAGGTGCAGATAGCTCTTGAAGGGCGGGGTGAACTGTTCTGAGGAACAACCAGCTGTAAAGTGTAGAGCAAAAGTGATCTGATTTTCATGCATAAAAATCCTGTTTTGTATGTTCAGGGTCATGTCCTGTCTTTGTAGGTGCGACCCTATCTCAACAGCAATAAAACCTTTTGCTATTGCATTGAATTGTGGTCTGTGAGTTTTCCTGTGAAGGGCGAGATCCTGAGCTCCTGAGAAGTGAGACTCTAGGTCTTCCATTTTGGTGCGTTGCCCGGAAAACAGTGTGCCCTTCCTTAACACTCAGCTGGCTGGGCTCAGAAGTGAGCTCAGAACAGGTTAGTCTGATTTTTGGTATACCACTGTTTCTCTTTAGTCACCTATCTAGACATTTTTGGTCATCTGCTCATTCCCTGCGATAGACAAACTTGTCAGAATATCGGTTGCCTGGGAACTGGAGGACCTTCCAGATTCCATTTGGGAGGCTAGTTCCGGGATGGTTTTCCTCCCATCTGTTTCTCTTCAGAGACAGCCGCCATGAGGCAGCCTCTCAATCAGAATTCTGTAGTACCACCCGTAAGGGTGTCCTTGTGTAACTGCCTTTCTTGTTTTCTTTGTCTCTATCATTGTTGCTTCTTTGACTTTCTTGATGGACGACTTTATTATGGGACAGGCGGTGACTATCATTTCTTGGAGGTGAGATAAAAGGCACATATTTGTTTGAATCTGTCCTATTCACCAGCCCACTTGGGATGATTGCCAGAAACGCTTGCAGGCCCTCTTAACTACTGAGGAACGAGACGGGTCCTCCTTGGGAAGAGAAAGACTGTGCCTGGAATGGACAGGAGGCCTTCTATCCTCCCTAATGAGATTGATGATGGCTTTCCCCTCACCCACTGAACGGGAATTACAACACATCTGGAGGTAGGGAATGACTGGAGGTCTACCGTCAGACTCTAATTGCGGGTTTCCATGGGGCTGCTTGAAATCCCACTGATTTGATGAAGGTAAGAGAGATGGTTCAGGGGCTGCATGAATCTCCTGCAGCCTTTCTGGAATGGCTGATAGAGGCATACTGTCAGTTTACGCCCTATGACCCTATCATAGATGAGCATAAACCAATGGTGACTATTACCTTTATAGACCAGTCAGCCAGAGATATTTGTAGAAAACTCCAGAAAATAGAGGGTTTACAGGACAAGTTCTTTAAGGATTTAGTGCAGGTAGCAGAAAAGGTTTTCTACAGCTGGGAGATGGAAGAAGAGAAAGAGGAAAGAAAGCAGAAAGAGCAGGAAGCAAGAGAAAGAGAAAGGATAAGAGGCAAGACAGAAAGTTGACTAAGATCCTGGCCACCGCAGTGCAGTCATAATGATAGGGAGAGAGATCCTGGAAATCAGAGGGCCCTCTGTCTAAGGATCAGTGTGCCTATTACAAGGAGAAAGGACACTGGATCAAGAATTGTCCCAAAAGGAAGATGAAACCCTTCTTTGGGACCTGGCACACCTCCGGGCCACCAATCCACAGGTAACTCTTCTCCAATATGTGGATGACATTCTATTAGCTGCAAATTGTAAAGAAACCTGTTTTGAGGCCACCGACCAGCTGTTGCAAGAGATGGGTAAGCTCAGCTACAGAGAAAAAGACCCATCTCTGCAGGAAACAGGTCAGTTATCTGGGATATATATTAAAAGAGGGAAAGAGATGGCCGTCGGAGGCTAGAAAAAAGACTGTATTTCATATTCCCCCTCTACAGACTACTGAACAACTGAGGGAAATTTTAGGTACAGCGGGGTTTTGCCGGCTGTGGATCCCGGGATTTGCCAACATGGCAGCCCTTCTGCATGCCCTTACAAAGGGCAGTGACTCTTTCATCTGGGGAAAGGATGAACAAGCTGCATTTAGTAATAACAAACAAGCCTTAATATTGGCCCCAGCATTGGGACTCCCTGATGTAACCAAACCCTTCCATCTCTATGTGTGTGAGAATCAGGGAATGGCCAATGGGGTGCTAACACAGAAAATTGGACCCTGGAAGAGACCAGTAGCCTATCTATCCAAAACACTTGATTGAGTAGTGGCAAGATGGCCAACCTGCCTGTAAATAATAGCAGCAGTGGCGGCACTAGTAAAACATGCAGACAAACTGACTCTGGGACAGGACCTCATCATCTGTGCTCCTCATGCCCTTGAGAGTGTCTTAAGGCAGCCACCTGATTTCTGGCTCATGAATGCCAGCAAGACACATTACCAGGCCTTGCTCTTGAATAATGATAGAGTCACCTTTGCCCCGGCTACAGGGCTAAACCCTGCCACCTTATTGCCAGATCCAGAAAACCAGCCCCTGGAGCATGATTGCTTACAGGTTCTAGCAGAGGAACAGGGATGGCTAAAGGCCTTGAAAGATCAACCTCTTCCTGATGCTGAGGTGACACACTATAAGGATGGGAGCAGTTTTTTGTAGAACGGGAAGAGAAAGGCAGAGGCAGTGGTGGTAGATGGACATCAGGTAATATGGGCCCAGGCGTTGCCGGAGGGCACATCTGTTCAGCGAGCTGAATTGATTGCTTTAATCCAGGCATTAACACTGGAAAAGGGTAAAAAGATAAACATCTACACTGATAGTTGGTTCGCCTTACCAACAGCCCATGTACATGGGGCCATCTATCAGCAGAGATTTCTGCTAACATCAGCTGGTAGAGATAAAAAATAAAAATGAGATTCTGACTTTGCTCAATGCCTTGTTGCTGCTGGAAAAGGTAAGCATTATTCATTGTCTGGGACATCAGAAGGGGATTTCTGAGGCAGGAAAGGGGAATAACATGGCCGATCAGGAGGCTAAAGCAGCTGCTAGAGGAAACTGTCCTAGTGGTACTAACTGCTGAACTGCCCAGAGAAGAATGACTAAACTACTCAGAAAGTGACTTAAAGTTAATATGGTAAAACACAGGGGATATTTGACACCTATGTGGGGGCATGGATTGACTCTAAAGGTAAGATCATTCTACCACAGGAAGACGCTGAGAGATTAATTACTCAGATGCATAAGTGGACTCACTTGCGGGCAATGAATTTAGCTGAAATTGCCTACCCATCCCAGTACTGAATACTAAACCTCACCACCCTGACTGAGACAGTGACTAGGGCATGTGAACCTTGCCAGTAGGTAAACATAGGTAAGAGTTTCCAGAGCTGCTTCCAGGGAAGCAGCTGAGAGGAACTGTGGCAGCCTTTTTGGAGTATATGGCAAATTTGGAGTTAATGGCATCTGAACAGTGGAATCTGGCCTCTTGGCTTTGGCTATTTTCCAAAGTCCAGTTTCTTATAAACTGACCTTGGTGGTCCTACAGCAAACAGCTCTGACCCTGCGAAACTGTGTGCAACCATAGTAACCAGACAGCAGGCGCTGTGTAACCTTGAGTGAGCTCTCCTATGTTTTGACCATGTAAAGCTCCTACAGGAGAAACTGCTTGTACTTTTTGGCCTACTTAAGTGTTAACCTGACGTCCATTAAACTGACACTTGGATCAGAATGTAGACTCAGTGTCCTTCTCTGTGTCACCCTTTCTCTCTCTCTCTTTCCCAGACCTCTCTCAGGTGGTATTCAGGTGTCACTGCTGGCCAGTGACAAGGAACTAGACCTGGAATGCATTGGGAAGTGGATTTCACTGAAAGTAGACCATCTAGAGATGGCAATAAATATCTCCTGGTTTTTGTGTACACTTTCTCAGGATGGGTGGAAGCTTTTCCCACAAAGAAAGAAACCTCCCTGGTCATGGCCAAAAAGATTCTGGAAGACATTTTTCCTCGGTTTGGTATTCCAAAGGTAATTGGGTCAAACAATGGGCCAACCTTTGTTGTTCAGGTAAACCAGGAGGTGGTCAGGTTTCTGGGACTTGATTAGAAGTTACATTGTGCTTATAGACTTCAAAGTTCAGGACAGGTAGAGAGAATGAATAGAACTCTCAAAGAGACTCTCACTAAATTGACCATGAAGACTGATGGTGACTGGGCAGTGATCCTTCCCTTGGCCCTCTTTAGAGTCAGAAGTACTCCCTCCATACTAGGTTTAACTCCCTTTGAACTACTATATGGGGTTCCTGCTACCCTGACTCTTCTTGGGGACCCCATTGACATAATTAGTGGTAACTCTGACTTGTTGTCCAGGTGAAAAGGACTGCAACTTATTCAGAAAGAGATTTGGAGCAAGGTTGGTAGTGCATATGCGCCCAGGTCCTTGGAGGTCCCCCATTAGTTCTAGGTTGGAGAGATGGTGTACTTGTTATGACACCGCAGCCAGAATTTGGAACCTCGTTGGAAGGTTCCTTATTGTGTCCTGCTCAACACCCCAACAGCCGTCAAAGTAGAGAGCATTGCAGCTTGGATCCATGGGTCATATGTCAAGCCTGCTCTTCATAAACCTTCTGACACCTGGAAAGTCCAAGCCTCCAGCAACCTGTTAAAACTGAAACTCATCAGGGACAATGAACTCTTTGACCAGTAAAGTGGACAGACAATGGTACCTCTGGGTGGTGCTGTTTTTACTCAATTGGAGTTTTGGTGATCCTCACCAGGCTCACAAGGCCCTGGAAGCAATGTATGGTAAACCCTGTGATTGCAAGGGTGGTGTGATGAATGGCAGAGCCTTACTTATTGGTAAGATTTGGAGCCCCAACAAGGCCTATGCTCAAGTTGAGTTTGGCGATACATGGGCATATAGAGCCCTACAACCTTCAGGGAGTACCCCAAGTTTAGAATGGCATTGTGTAACTAAGCCTAAGATGATTCCTTATGTAAATGGGTGCCCCGTGCCTTGCCCTTGTGATACCTATCAACAGGTTGTGCATAGCAGTTGCTATAGGGTTGTGCAACAATGTACTGGAAAAGATAACATCACCTATTTCACTGCCATATTGAACCAAGTCAGGGAGGAGATGAGGATAGACGATTGTTTCCACAGTATGCCAACAGGAGTCCATGGATCTTAATTACTCCAAGCCCCTTGTTCTGGGATGGTAGGAAAGCCTGTACGCTGAAGAAAGGTACCTCCCATTCACCTCTCAGATGGAGGAGGGGTGCAGGATCAGGCCAGACAAGAACAGGTTAAACAATGCATTGAAGGGTTAATAGAAAAAAGAATACTCGTCCCTCAATTACCACCCTCTGGTTCTTCCTGATAGTAGAGGAAACTTTATTTTAGACCCCCAGACTGTAGATGTTATTACTGCCACTCATAGCCTCCTAAATGACACCAACCCTTCGCTTGCAAGTGACTTCTGGCTCCGCCTCTGACAAGGGCAGCCTGTTCCTCTGGAGCTCCCCCCCAACGCCACTTATTCCACTGCTGAGGGGTCCTGACACTCAGCACCCTCTCTGAGAGTGCAGCCTCTCTTCAAGCAAAATGTTACTTGTTTGACAAAACCCTACAAAAATGATAGCTCAGATCTACCTGTAGGGGATGCTACCTTTGCCATTTGTGATTCAGCAATTGACATCTCCACAGCTCTCTGCCCTGACAATAACACTGTTTTCTTATGCAGGAATAATAAAGCCTATACATTCTTGCCCACAGATTGGACTGGGACCTGTGTACAGGCAACTCCCTGATCTTAGCATCATTCCAGGGGATGAGCCAGTCCTAGTCACCACCTTTGACTTAATGGCTGGAAGAATGAAGAGAGCCATTCAGTTCATTCCTCTGTTAGTGGGAACTGGGCTGAGTGCTTCCATAGGCGCTGGGTCAGCTGGCTTGGGTGTTTTATTATATAAATACAACAAACTGTCCCAACAGTTAATTAATGATGTACAATTGCTTTCGAGCACCATCAATGACCTCCAAGACCAGCTCAATTCCTTAGCAGAAGTAGTTCTCCAGACCCAGAGGGGATTAGACCTCCTTACGGTTGAAAAAGGAGGAATCTGCTTAGCCCCACAGGAGAAATGCCGTTTTTTACACTAATAAATCAGGCATTGTTAAAGGAAAGATTAAAAAAAAGATCTTGAAAACAGAAGATGAGAATTAATAGAATATCCTTTTTGGAATGGGTTTAATGGTATGCTCCCCTATGTGCTTCTCTTACTGGGACCTTTTGCTACCCTTTTGCTCCTTGTCACAATATTACCCTGTATTGTTAACCAATTACTGGCCTTTGTCAGGGAATGTGTAAGTGTGGTTCAGGTCCTGATGCTCCAGAGGCAGTATCGATCTCTCTCTGAGATTGATCCACAATTTTAGGGTTAAAATTGGAGCACAAAGAAAAGGGGGATGAGAGCTCACCCGAGAATGAAAACAACTGTAAAAGAAAAACAGCTGTGACCATTCCCATTCTTGAATTAAAGCCAGAGGCACATAGGTCTCAAATGGCAGGATGAACTGCTCTGAGATAGCCTTGAATTGAAGCCAAAGGCAGGTAGCTCTTGAAGGGCAGGGTGAGTTGTTTTGAGAAAACTCACAAATGGCCAAAAATTGCAAACAACTAGGCGTAAACTATCTTCATGCTATTCTTGCTGACCAATCAATGTATAGAGCAAAAGTGGCCAGATTTTTAAGTATAAAAACCCTGTGCTTTGCATGCTTGGGGCCATCTCCTGCCTTTTGAGGGGTGACCCTATCGCGATTGAAATAAAAAAAATGCTCTTGCTTTTGCATTGAGTTGTGGTCTGTGGGAATTCCTGAGAAGAGTGCGATCTTGAACTCCTGAGCTGTAAGACCCCAGGTCTTTTACAGGATAAATATAAAAGAAGGAAGTAGGTAAAATAACAGTAAATTTTTTAAAGAGTTTTAAGCAATCATACTGTGAATTATCTACATAAATCCCTATAATACATGTAAGTACATGCATGAATATAAACATGTAGCAACCTAAATGCTTTTAATAATGCACATAGATAAGTATAGTTCACCACTGACCAAGGAAGCTTTTCCTTGAACCACAATCATGACTGAAAACCACAACCAATCACAAGGCAGAATTCTGGAGAACAGTCACATCTGATACATCTACAAAACAATTCCCAGATCTAAGACTCAGTGATCATGCATAACAGGAGGTAAATATATATATATATATATATATATATATATATATATATATATATATGGCAGAGGATCAGAGTATGGTCTGGTAATGTGTCTCCTAATAATACCAGAAGCTACACCCATAAGATGGACCAATATAAAAAAAAATAAAGAAAAAAAGGCTTACCAATATACCTGTATAAAAACGAACTAAAAATTGAAAATGCTAATAGACATGCAAAAGTGGTCTAGGAAGAAACCATTGTCCTTAATCCTACACAAAAATCTGCAGGGAACTAATAAATGCTGAGAGTATGAGAAAAAAAATCTTTCCAGGAAAGAGCATAAAATCATTTAGTTATCCAATACCAAGCAATCAACCCTGAAAACATGCATGGAAGTAACATTATTAAACTGAGCAACTTATATTAAGAGCATAATACAAATTTGAAAAAAGAAGATGAATTTGAAAGAGAAATAGGAGAGGTCTGTGGGAAGGTTTGGAGGGAAGAAAAGAGAAGGCACAAAATGATGTAATTATTAAATCACCTTAAAAATGAATTAAATATAAGCTCTTTAGGTCATGATTTTAAAATGTATCACTATTGAGTAGTATGCAAACATAAAACTTGCAGGTAGATAGATGGAACTAGAAAAAAAAAATCATGTTATATGAGGTAATCCAAACACAGAAAGACAAATTCCACATATTCTCTCTTCTAAGTTTCCCAGCTTTAAACGGAATATGTGTGTACTCATATGTGAGTCTATATCCGGCAGTAATTAAAAAACCAAGAATGAAATAGTGACCATTTCCAAGGTGAGAATGGAAGTGTGTGGGGGCAGAAGGAAGTAGAAAGGTATAGAGATTTGAAAGAGGAAATGGGAAAAACTTGAAGGGGGTATAATAATTTCGGAGGTAAGACAGAAAGAAATACAAAAGGGAAGATGGTAAGGTAAGGATGTCTGAAAAAGTAATATGGAATAATATTAGTAACTATCTAAGATATGTATAATCCATGTAAGCTATTGTATAAAACTAAAATTTAGTTTAAATGAAATTTTGCCATCTGTGATGACAATTGTCCCTCCATCTAACAAAAACTCCAACACCAGGCATGAGAAGTCAACTTTTGAGTTACTGGGAAGGGTTTTCTAAGAGAATCCTCAAGAATCATATGCTACTACCTATCTGAACTGAAAACTACAGTCCATTTTCAGCCTGAAAAGATGCTGTTTGTTCGGTCTGAAATACCTGAAAATAACAGGATGCAGAATGAGGAACTAGGAAAATGAAGAGGTGCTGTGCTAACTCTTGAACTTTGAATTTACGCCAACTGCCAGCTTCTTGGAATATAAACTTATAGTTGTCCTCAAGCGCCTGCTTTTTCAACAGTACATAACACATTGAAGACATGGCATGTATGCTTGTGGGTGCTCGCGTTCCACTTAACATCCAGCACAGTCCTGTCCAAAAGCTCCAATACCCCATCCACCCTCTTAGGAGCTGTCCAGGCTTTAAATCAATCTTAAATCTATCTACCGCATTTCAGCTCCACTTCCAGCCACTCACATTGTATTATAGGTGTCTCATAGACAAAAAAAAAAAAAAAAAAAATTATCTGTTTTATCTTGTACGATTGTGAACATCCTTACTGAATTCATGATGAAATGTCCCAGACACGGAAATTCTTAAAGCCAAGCACTCCATAGCCAGGGAACTACAAATAATCCCAGAGTGCATTGTGCCTGCTGGGAGCCTCAGTGAGAACTGTCTCAGAGCAAGGACTTCTGGGATTGTTTGTAGTAACATAGCCAGGTCTCACTATATCGTCGCTTTGCCGAGTTGCAGACGCAAAAATACAATTCCCAGAATGCTGTATTTATCGCATTACACCCTCACAAGCTATCCTCCTCCTCCCTACTTAGCCTAGAGCTCTGTCAGGACCCAGAAGTATCCCCCGGAAGCGCTTTCCCCGTCGTCACAAAGCGCACAGTGTTTTCCCTGGTCCCTGGTGTTCTGTCAATGTCCTTGCCCTGTGCCCCTCGCAGTCTTCAGGTTCAGGAGCCTTTCGGAGCCAATTTGTGATGCCATCGCCCCGCCCCCTGGTACCGGAAGTAAACACACAGGGCTGCTGCACTTGTGTGCAGGAAAAATGAGCGCTTTGAATTCTCCTGATCAGAGGAAGTCCAGCTGGTCCCTGGTCCCTGGAGAAGGGATCCTGAGGTCCCTCCCCCTTTTTAAAATTAATTTTGAGTCGCCCAGTCAAAGGAGGACTAGTCTTGGGAAGGCAGAAACGCGCTCACAGGGAAAATAAATGTCTTTTAAATATTAAAAAATAACTGGAGGCAGGAGAGATGGCTCAGAGGTTAACAACGCTGGCTGCTCTTCTAGAGTTCCTGAGTTCAATTCCCAGCAACCACATGGTGGCTCACAGCCAGCTGTAATGGGATCTGGTGCCCTCTTCTGGTGCACAAGCAGAATGAATGAATGGATGAATGAATACATGGATGGATGAATCTTAAAAAAAAAAAAGCCGACCTTTGTCATCGCAACAGCCATCAGACACAGAAAATCCCTCTCTTATCAAGGTGCCAGGTTCCATCCCAGGGACCACACGGTGGCGCTCCAACCATCTGTCAAGGAATCTGGTGCCCTCTGGTGGAGCACACGTGTCACTTAATAACTAGCTTTATATATATGATGTTTTCATTTAATACTATGTATTTATTTCAATTTAATAAGAACAGACAAGGGCGTGTCTTGAGAGCAGGCTTCCCAGAGTCCTGTGGAGTCGGTACGCAGGAGGTCTCTGTGCTAGATCAAAGCAGGGCCTGGGGCCCCCCACCTGTGTCCATCCTCCAGTGCTCTCCCCAACCTGATGGTAAGATTCTGTTGCTGAGGACAACACCTTCACAAGTCATTGGACACAGCGAATCCCAGCTGGCCCCTACCGAGAACCTTCACCCTTATAGACTGCTGTTTGCGATACAGGAACATACGCTGCGTGCCACCAGAAGAGAAAAGTACACACCAACCCAGCCATACACCCTTCACTCTCCAACAGTGACCTGCCTACAAGATTTGCTGGTGCACTTGTGGTATAAAGGTCACAGAAGAGACCAACTAATATCTAGTTGGGTTTCAGGAGGCCCACTCCATGAGAAGGAACCTTGATCCAATACTGCTTGATTGGCCAGGAACCTGAGTCTACAGAGGCCAAGGACATAAGAGAAATCTAAATGCTACAGTTGTGCTAAAGGAGCACAGCCATACTCACAGATTAGTGCCTTGCTAGGCCATCATTGGAAATTTCTCCTGCAGGAGATGGGAATAAATACAGAGACCCACATCCAGTTGATATGCAAACAGTGAGAAGCCTTGGACCATTCCACCCTAAATGAGATGTCTGCAAGAAACCCTAAGCCCCTAAGGGCTCAAGAAACTCTGTGTGCAGAGTGTAAGCGCCAGAGTGGATGAAGGACACAAGGGTAACAAGGCCTTGTAAACACAGCAGGACCAACACACATATGAATGCACCCTGACCCACAAGCTATCTTTTCTTTCACTTTCCCCTGTTGGGGTTGCCTCAACAGGCAAAGAGTATGTGTTCCGTCCTGATGCCACTTGATATGCTGGGGTGGGTGGGTATGCACAGGAGAGGCAGGGTGATCCTCTTTTCTGAAGAGCCAGGTGAGGGATGATAGTGGAAAAAAAGGGAGGGTATGACTGGAAGGAGAAGGAGAAGAAGGGGAGGTCTAAGACAGGGATGTAAAATGAATAAATAAAAATTTAAAAAAATAAAAATAAGAAATAAGGGGGCAGGAGAGATAGCACAGAGTTTAAGATCACAGGCTGCTCTTCCAGAGTTTCTGAGCTCAATTCCCAGCACCCACATGGTCATATCAATCTATCGTGAGACCTGGTGCCCTCCTCTGGCATACAGACAGAATAGTGTACAAATAATAAAAAAATCTTCCATAATAAAGAGAACTACACTATGAATCATAAATAAAGTGTCCATCCCTCCAAAAAGAACACTCATTCCCTATTTAATAATAATAATAACAATAATAATAACAATGATAATAAATGAAAATCTTATTTTTCTCCAAGGGACTCTCATTGAGGCAACAAACCAGACTAATGTGTAGGTCCCATGAGAAGCAATAGATGGCAAAAGAAAAACTCAAAGGTATACTTGTGGGTTGTCAATGCTGCCTCTTCAGGCACCAGGCATCCACCTGGTACACAGGCACACCTATCCATGCAGGCAAAACAGTCATACGTGTAAAAATAAACAAATAGATGGGATTTACACTTCTTAGAAGAAGGGAAAAAAGCACAAGGGTCCATTAGTAAGTAAAGCTAGTTTATTGCACACACAGCCCCAGCTTAAATTTATGTATTCCCAGTTTAAATGTGTCCAGTTTAAATTCCCTGCTCAGCCAGGGCCCAGCCAGTCCCTGCTCACTGCAGAAGGAATCCTGGGGTCCCTGCCCCCCTTTCTTTTAGTGATTGCAAACTCTCCCAGTCAAAACAGAGCTGGTCCCAGGAAGGCAGACAGAGATTATAAATCATTCTTAAAGACTATAACAAGAAGCCAGGTGTGGTGTCGCATGCCTGTGGCTGTCAGTGGGGCAAGCAGAGGCTGGTGTGAGTTCCAGGCCATCTGGGTTTGCAAAACGAGTTCAGGACATGCAAGGCCACCAGAGAAACCCTCTCTCCAAAAGGAAGGGTTTGCACCCCTGCCAGCTCTTCACACTCACATGTCCTAAGTCATAAAGTATGACTTCAACCAGGCTATAAGAAAGTCCTGCCAAGCACAGTGCACACACCTTTAATCCCAACACTCGGGAGGCAGAGGCAGGTAGATGTCTGTGAGTATGTCTGGGAGTTCGAGGCCAGCCTGGTATACAATGAGGCCTGGAAAGCCAGGGCTACACAGAGAAAACCTGTCTCAAAAACCCAAATTAATAATAATAATGATAATAATAATAAGATTGAAATAAAAAAAATCAGAGCCAGGCCTGCTGGCACATTGTCAGAAACAGGTTCCTTTCCCAAGGAAGGCACACAGTAGAGTTTATGGGAAAAATAGCAGATGGAAGAAAGATTTGAAACTTCATTTTATTTCATTTTTAAAATCTCAATTACATTAATTCTTAGTGGATTTGAGAGAGCAAAGACTTAAAATCAGTGGGTATTGTTTTAAAGTTTAAAGCATAAGCATGAATAAAGCCTAGTTAGTTGGAAACATGTCCAGCCTCCTTTGGGGAAGAACTAGCCTTAAGGGGACAAATTAACCTTACTGCATTCTTTCCTGCCCACTAATTATACAGTTGCTAGAAAACTGGCCCATAGGACCAGGCCAGAACTGTTTGTGGTCTTGATGCCCAAAGTAACCAATCATTTCAAACTGAGTTTCCATTACACAATCATGTAAAGCCAAAGCATGTAAGTCCCTGCTTGCAGTTTTGCCCCATAAAAACCTTGCTTCCCTAGATCTCAGGGCTACATTCCTGTCCTGTGTCCACAGGAAGTTTGTGTCCCATGTCTGAACACGTATACAATTTTAAAAACCTCATGTATTTACAGCAGAGTGTATCCCAGGTCTTTTGGGTTTCCCAAAATGGCATAACAGTTTCACTCTGAATAATACCATTAGTAATTTATAAACATCTCCCAATGACAATAAACACTTGTAGCCACAGAAAACAACCAAAAACCTACCCAATCCCCCTTAAGGAAAATATGACATCATTCTCATTGATTTCTTCTAGCTGACATTTTGGACATGCAGAAATCCTGTTGGGGGCCCAAAGAAAATTGGAAAAATGTTTAATTAAGTAAGCAATATTTGTGGTCCAGTCTTTGAATGTTGAGAAAATAATAAAAGTCCTGTTTAGAACAGTTTAAAATGCTGGACCAATTAAGATTTGTAGCTTTCTTCAAAGCTCTCTTGGGAGCAGGCAGTGATGAGAAACAGCAATTGAAGTTGTTGAGGCAGGAACAAGCACAATTCTGGAACATGCAAGATACAAACAGATGTGTCAATATCTCAGCATGCTGGAAGAAAAATTCTGTCAGGTTTGGTCCAGCATCTCCAGTATTCACTCCTTTTGTTCTGCAAACATATAATTTCTCACAAGCATTATACAGTTCTAAAATTATAAATGTATGAGATGTTCAGAATGAAATTAAACTGTAAACCAATTTTATCAATGCCAATTAAAAGAATGACATAATAAAAATTGAGGATATTATAGCCAAGGATTTATTGGTCATGTACTGCTGAAGTTCTGGCTAGAGACATTTTTTATGTCTCAGTCAGCTTTAGAATTATGTGAAGCGATTATCAATTTATATTGCCTGTTTTGTTTGGTATTCTTAATTTCTTTCTTCTTGTGTGTGACCAAGGTTTTCGGGTGGTCTTCCTCTGTGATATCTGATTTTTATTTGTTTTGAAGGAACCCATAATTTCTCTTCTCCTGTATGAACATATGAAAAACCTCTTCCCCAGTATGTAATACATCCCCTACTGTTCATTGTGAAGTTAGGGTATCTTTGAAATATATAGGCTGAAATAATTCAGCAATTTTTTTTCTATAACCCAGTGTCTTTGTGCAGCTGTTGTTTGTTGTTCATTAACATTTAAGAAATTTAAGGTCAAAAAAGCATTATGTAATCTATCTCGTGTGGGGGGGGGTTAAAACCCCTCTCTGTTTGTTAAGCATGTCCCTTAAAGTATGATTCAATTTTTCAATGACTGCTTGACTGGCAGGATTCTGCGGAATACCTGTTACATGTTTTAGCTTATAATATGTAAAAAAATCTTTCCATTTTATTAAAGACATATGCTGTAACATTATCAGACTTGATTTGTGTAGGCATAACCATAACTTCCAGAACTTCTAATAAATTTGTAATAACTAAATCAGCCTTCTTAGAACTTGTGGCTTCGCCTGAAAGATGGAGCTGGTTTCCGCCTTCCACCTTCCCGATGGTGAGTGCTCTCTGTCACAAACAACTCCGCATTTGGCTAAGGCTGAGGATCTGGCTTGCTTCCATGTATGTGGACCTATCTTCATTGCCCACGTGGCATGCTGAGGTTGGCTACCCAGAGGATATTTAACCTGTGGGCTGGCTTTTCCCAGGGTCAGATGATTGTTCAAGGTTCCTGAATAAACTGCATTGAAAAAAGAAAAAAGAACTTGTGGCTTTTGTTCATTGGAACCCTGAATATGTGTCTATAGTATGGTGCACATATTTCAGTTTACCAAACTCTATAAAATAAAACACATGATTTGCTAAATTTCATTTCTTTGTTTACCATTTGGGTTACTTCCTGCAGGTAGTGGAGTTTAATTATATAAAGAACAAGTGGGACATTTTCGCACAATTTCTTTGGCTTGTTGCCAAGTGATAGAAAACTCTCTTTTTAAACCTTTGCTGTTAACATACTGTTTTTAAAATGAAATTCTGAGGCCTCAAACAAACTTCCTGTCAATAGTTGATCAATTTCATCATTGCCTGTGCTAGAGTGCCTGGTGGATGCATATCAGATCTGATCTATGTTATATACAATGTATTATTTTTATTTCTTATTACTCGGTGTAATTGAAGAAACAGTGAAGTTAAGTCCAAATAATCCTGAATTAGATCAGAAGTTTCTATATGTAGAACAATAATTTCTGCATATTGAGAGTCAGTGACTATATTAAGAAATTCTTGAAAATTTGATGACACCAAGAGAATTGCATATAATTCTGATTTTTGAACTGAATCATAAGCACTCTCCATCACTTTACTCAGATTTTCTGACTTAGAACCTGCCATTTTTGATTTATTGGCATCCGTATAAAATATGGGAGCTCCAAAAATTGGAGTTCCTTTTATTATATGAGGAAGAATCCAATTGTTTCTTTTTATAAACTGAAGTGACTTGATTTTGGGGTATCTGTTGCTGATTTCTCCGAAAAACTCACAACAAGCTCTTTGCCAATATCCGTTCACTGCCCATAATGATACAATCTCAGCATTGGGAAAGGTCACCACAATTCCAGATGGATCTATTCCAGCCAACTGATGAAGTCTCATTTTTCCTTTTAAGAGTAATTCAGGAACTTTTCTATATCGATTTTTAATTTTTTTTTATTTTGCTTGTGTACCAAAAATACCCCATTCTAAGACACAGTCCACCTTATGCATTAGAATTCCTGTGGGAGAATGAGTGAAAAGCAAGATAACCAAAATATAGGCCGTCTTTGGATCAATATGGTCTATATATGCATCTTGTAATTTCCTTTCTACCAGAGCCAATTCATTTTCATCTTCAGTTGATAACGTTCTTGGACATTTAAAGTCCTTATCATCATATAAGGTTTAAAATAAGTTATTTAGCTTTGAGTAGCTAAACAAAATGTAGGCTATAGCCAGTTAATATCTTAGAGTAATTTTTTGAAAATCATTGAGAGTTTTTAATTGGGTTCTTCCAAGTTGTTGAGTTTTTTTGTAGACCTATTTTGTATCCTAGGTAATTAATAGAATCTCCTCTTTGTACTTTTTCGGGCGCAATCTCTAAACCCCAACAAGGCAAAGTTCTATTTATTTCATCAAATATATTTTCTAATGTTTTTCTATCTGAATCAGCCAATAAGATATCATCCATATAGTGGTAAATTATTCATTGAGGAAACTGCTTACAAATTACCTCCAACAGTTGTTGTACAAAATATTGGCACAAAGTAGGACTGTTCAACATCCCTTGTGGTAAGACCCTCGAGTGGTATCTCTTTATTGGACAGCTTCTATTCAAAGTGGGTCCTGAGAAAGCAAACCTTTCCCTATCATACTCATGTAAAGGAATTGTGAAAAAGCAATCCTTTATATCAATCACTATAATAGGCCATTGTTTAGGTAACACGGAAGGCAATGGGATTCCGGATTGTAATGACCCCATTGCTGGAATAATTTTGTTAATGGCTCTGAGATCTGTTAACATCTTCCATTTGCCAGATTTCTTCTTGATGACAAATACCAGAGAATTCCAAGGGTTGTTGGACTCCTCTATATGCTGAGCCTCCAGTTGTTCCAGGACTAGCTGTTCTAGTGCCAGTAATTTTTCTTTACTCATAGACCATTGTTCAATACAAATAGGTTGGTTTTCCAACCACCTTAGTGGTAAGGCTGTGGGAATTTTATCAGCAGTGGCTTTCCAACAGGCAGTTGAAAAAATGGCCTCTGCTGTATTTTGTTTATGGACAGCCTGGACAGTCTGAAACTGTTTTTGATGGCATTTTAAAATAATTTTAGCTTCTTTATCAGGAGTATTACCTGTTTTTTGCCTCATAACATGGGGGGATGTTAATGTGGGTCTTCCATTATTGTAACACATCTCTTCTCCATAAGTTTATGGCTATCTCAGCCACATATGGTCTTAGTTTTCTTATTTGACCTTCTGGTTCTGTACATTTAAACCATCTAACACTTTGTTTCACTTTAGATAAAGTCCCAACTCCTTGGAATTGAATATCCACCTCCTGAAGTGGCCAATTTGGAGGCCAGGATTTACAAGTAATAATTGTGACATCAGTCCCAGTATCCACCACACATTCAATTTCAATACTATTTAAAATTATCTTTAACTTTGCCCTATGATCATTTATAGAGGTTTGCCAATATATTTGCTTTTTTGTTCCCTTCCCTTCCTTTTTTTTTATTTATTTACCTATAAAACCTACCCTGGCCTCACTGTTGAAATTTTTAATGTTTATTCCCAGAGCAGTGGTGTTTATCTTTCTTGTGGAGGAGTATCCCTGTCCTGTATTGGGGCTTGAGACAGGCCCCTTCAGGCATTTTTTGATAAAGAATTACCCCATTTATCTGTGCTCTATATTCACTTATCTGATGTCAACCCTTGCACATCTTCTGCATATTCTAGGACGTATAGGCTCCCTTTTTGAATTATTTTGTTTTTCCTGGTAACTCCATTTGCAGCAACCTTGCTCATCAAAATTAAGACATTTCCCAATGTTTTTAGGGGTAGCTTCTCCTATCAAGGTCAAATTGAGGTCTGATGTCAATCCTATTTATAACACATTCGTCTATTTGTGCACACCTTGCTTTTAATGGCCGTATTACCTCTTTACAATCAAAATCTTTGCATTTTCAAAAGCTAAAGGTTCTATTAGTGCTTTTCTAGCTAGTGGATCTGATATACTTGTATCCCCAGCTTTGCAAAACATTAGTGAATGTTTCACTTGGAGCTTGTATGACCTGAGAGAATGGCTCAAGCCTTTTTCCTGATCCCTCAACCTTGTCCCAGGTATTTAAGGCTGCTAGGTGACATAATACTAAGGTTTCTTCATTATATACAGCTTGTATCTCTGTGTGAGCCTATTGGCCATCACCAAGCAGCCATTCCTTAAAAATACCAACAGCCCTGGCTCTATTTTGTATGCTATCTCTCTAGCCTCTTCTCTTCACCATGATAGCCATTGTAAATATGGCTCAGGTTCTTTTATTGTCTTTGCCATATCCTCCAGTCCTTTGGGATTACTATACTGATTGGCCAGGAAGTCAGCATTTGTTTAACAAATGGTGAATGCATTCCAAAATTGGTGACACTCTCTTTAAACTTTCTCAGGTCTAGCACTTCCACAGGGTGCCATTCAGCCTCATGGTAATCCTGTGGGTAATCATCTGCTGGTCTCTGTTGTACACTGACTGGATAAGCTAACATTTGTTTTCTAACCAACTTTGTTTGGCTTTCTATATTATTATCTTTTGCGTCTGCCTGAGTATTACTTAGTATTCTAAACTCTTTTTTTAAGGTCTGTACCCATATTTTACACCCATCTCTCTATTTTTTGTTTTGTTCAATAATCTCTGGAATGTCTTGTTTTATGCCTTGCTTCTAACTTTTAATTTTTTCTTTATATTGTTCTACTTGTTCTTTGTGTTTTCCAGTATATTTTCTAAAACCTCTGCCCTCTTTTCCTGTTGTTTATCATGTTCTGTAAGTTTTTGTATCTCGTTTTATGTCCTGTTTCCAACCTTCATTTTTTTCTTCATATTGTTCTACTTGTTCTTTGTGTTGTTCCAGTATCTTTTCGAAAGCCTTTGCCTTTGAGAACACATAAAAGGCTAAATCAATTTTTAAAGTTAAATTGAGGAATATGAATGTAACCATGGTCATAATTTCTAAACTTTCCTTTATTTCTGTCTTAAAACTGTAGAAGAGATTATCAGCCAAGCTCAAAGAAGTCTGTTTTATCTCTCATCCTGTTAGACTGTAGTTGCAACCAGTTTTGTTCAGTCTCAGGTCTGCCCACAGTAGGCTGTCTTTTGCTCTGAGGCATGTTTAAGAGTCTCTTTTAAAGAGCCAGTAATTTATCTGGGAGTTTTTAGGTTTAAAGTTTGGGTTGTATCACTGAGAGCTTATTCCTCTCCCCCACCAAATTAAATTAAAGTAGGATTTAAAGGGTGTGGATACTTAGATTAGTTGAGTGCCATTTGTTGTAGATTATTAATATTTACTATTGATAAATCTTTTGGTTAAGCAGTGGTTATTCCTAAACAGCTGTATAACCAAATCACCACACAGAGACTAGGATTTAATTAATTAACCTAGAGCACAATGTTGGCTAACAGTTACTCCATCCTAAACCTCCAAGCCCGCAGAGATTCCTAGGATTCAGATTCACCCATCATACTTGCTTTTTGTGATATTTTAGTTCCAGTTAATTTCTGCATGTGGTGCCAAGCCCTCTCCTGCAGATTCTCCTCCTCTCCTCTCCTGTCTCCTTTCTCTTCCTCCCACTCTGGACCAGGATGTCTCACCTTATCCTCTCCATTATTCAGTATTGGGGCTGGTTGTTTTAATTGACAATATAGAGAACAAATGGTGGCATGTTTATGCAAACTTGAGACAGGCGGTGCTTAGAAAAAGCATCACAATGCAATATTTGCATTGAAACCAGGCAGTGGAATAGAGAAATCAGCATTTGAATGAACAAGGGTAAATTGTATACATCCAAAAAAAAACATTATACCAATATAATCCCTTGTATCATATTAGAAAAACATGGTCTAAAGATAGACCTTAATAGTAACAAAAATAGTAAACAGCCTGCATATGCATGGAAAGTGAACTCTACTCAATGACAGCTGGATTATGAAAAAAATAAACTAATTAGACTTTCTAGAATTTAACAAAAATGAAGGCACAACTCACCCAAACTAATGAGACATAATGAAAGTAATTCTAAGAGGAAAGTTCATAGAACTAAGTGACTTCATAAAGAAATCTGAAGCATCTCAAATCAACATAACAGCACACTTGAAAGACCTAGTCAAAAGGAAGCAGACATACACAAGAGGAGTATATGGCTAGAAATAATCAAACTTAGGGCAGAAATCAATAAATTAGAAACAAAGAAAGCAATTCAAAAAATAAACAAAAGCAAGAGCTTGTTCTTGGAGAAAATGACAAAGGTAGAGAAACCTTTAGCATAACTAACTAAAACACAGGGGGACACTATACAAATCAGCAAAATCAGAAAATAAAAGGAGGTATAATTACAGACACTGAGGAAATTCAAAAATCATTAGGTTTTACCTTAAAAGTCTATATGCCACAAAATTTGAAAATCTAAATGAAATGGAATATTTTCTTGCTAGATTCCACTTATCAAAGTTGAATCTGGATCAGGTAACTAAATTAATAGACCTATATGCCCTAATGAAATAGAAGCAATCATCAAATTCTCCCTGCCAAACAAAGCCCAGAGCCTGATGGTTTCAGCGCAGAATTTTACTAGACCTTCAAAGAAGAGGTAACACCAATACTCTTCAAACTATTTCACAAAACAGAAAAATAAGGAACATTACCAAACTCATTCTATGAGGCCACATTCACCTTGATACCTAAACCTCACAAAGGCTAACTAAAAGGCAGGGATACACTAAAAAAGATAATTTCAAACCAATCTCTCTTATGAATATTGAAACAAAAATACTCAATAAAATACTCGCAAAATGAATCCAAGAAAACATCAAATATCTCACCTATCCTGACCAAGTAGGCTTCATTCTAGGCATGCAGGGGAGGTACAATCTACAGAAATCCATCAGTGTAATCCACGACTTAAACAAACTGAGAAACAAAAACCACAAAATCATCTCAATAGATGCTGAAAGGCATTTAATAAAATCCAAGTTCCATTAATATTTAAAGTTTTGGAGATATCAGAGATAAAAGGCACATGCCTAAACACAGCAAAGATAATATACAACAAGCCTATAGCAAACTAAATGGAAAGCAATTTAAATCAATCCCACTGAAATCAGAGACAAGCCAACTTTGCTCACTCTCTCCTTTCTCTTCAACATAGTACTGGAAGTTCTAGCTAGAGCAGTAAAACAACTAAAGGAAATCAAGGGGATACAAAGCAGAAGGGAAAAAGTCAAAGTATCACTATTCACAAATGATATGACAGTATACATGAGTGACCCTAAAAATTCTACCAGAGAAGTACTACAGCTGATAAACACCTTCAGCAAAGTGGCTGTATACAAAGATGCTAAAAAATATCTGAAGCCCTCTTGTATAGAAAAGACAAGAGGGCTGAGAAAGAAATTAGGGAGAAAAAACAACCTTGCAATAGCTACAAATAGCATAAAGTGCACTGGTGTGACTAACCAAGCAAGTGCAAAATCTGTATAAAAAACTTCAAGTCTTTGAAGAAAGAAATTGAAGAAGATATCATAAGATGGAATGATCTCCCATACTCATTGACCAGTAAGAAAAAACAGCAAAATGGCCATTCTACCAAAAGAAATGTAGAGATTCAATGCAATTCCCATCAAAATATCAACACAATTCTTTACAGACCTTGAAATAACAATTCTCAACATTACATAAAAAACACAAAAAATCCAGAATAGTTAAAAGAATTCAGTACAATAAAAAACTTCTGGAGGTATCTCCATCCTGGATCTCAAGCTGTACTACAGAAAAACAGTAAAAACGGTGTGGTACTGGCATAGAAACATACTGGTGGATCTGTGGAATTGAATCAAAGACCCAGAAATAAACCCACACACCTACAATGCCTGATTTTTGACAAAGAAGCCAAAACCATTCAATGGAAAAAAGAACATCTTCAACCAATGGTGCTTGTCTAACTGGATGTCCACACATACAAATAGATCCATACTTATCACCCTGCACAAAAGTAAATTCCTTGTGGATCAGATACCTCAACATAAAACTAACATTCTTAATCTGTTATTAAAAAAATTGAGGAAGAGGCTTGAACATATTTGCACAGGAGACAACTTCTTGAACAGAACACCAGCAGCACAGGCTCAAAGATCAACAATCAATAAATGGGATCTCATGAAACTGAAAATCTTCCCTAAAGCAAAGGACACTGTCAGCAGAACAAAAGGATGGCTTACAGACTGGGAAAGGATCTTCACCAACTCTACATCTGACAGAAGGCTAATATCCAGAATATATAAATAACCCAACAAATCAAATAATCCAATTTAAAATATGATTCAAGGCTAAACAGAAATTCTCAACAGAGAAATATTGAATGGTGTAGAAACACTTAAAATGCTCAACATCCTTAAAAATCTGAGAAATGAAAATCAAAACGACTCTGAGACTCCACCTCTCACCCAACAGAATGACTAAGAGAAAAAACTCAAGGGACAACTCATGCTGGAGAAGATGTGCAGAAAGGAGAACCCTCCTCCATTGCTGGTGAAAATCTAAACTTGTACAGCTGCTTCAGAAATCAGTCTGGTGCTTTTTCAGAAAACTGGGAATACTGCTACCCCAAGACTCAGCTAAAAAACTCCTAGGCATATATCAGAAAGATGCTCAACCATACAACAAGGACATTTGCTCAACTATGACAATAACAGCTTTATTCATAATAGCCAGAATCTGGAATCAAACTAGATGTCCCTCAATGGGGGAATGGATACAGAAATTGTGGTACATTTACACAAGGAAATACTACTCAGATATTAAAAACAAGAAAATCATGAAATTTGCAGGCAAATGGATGGAACTAAAAAAAATCACCCTGAGTGATATATCTCAAAAGCAGAAATACATGTATGGTATATATTCATTTACAAGTGATTATTACCCATACAATATAGATTGGACATACTAAAATCTACAGACCTTAAAAACCTAAAGTACAAGGAGAAACAGAGAAACATAGGGAAGATGCTTAATTCTCATTCAGAAAAGAAAACAGGATAGACGCCAGAACGCATAGAAGAGAGAGAACAGGATAGGAGCCTTTCACAGATGAACACTAAGTGACTCCACTCAAGAGGTGATTGAAGCAGATACAGAGACCCACAGCAAAATTTTGTATAGAGCACAAAATGTCTTATTGAAGAAGTGGGAGATAGAAGGACCTAAAGGGGACAGGAGTCACACAAGGAGACCGACAAAAAAAAATCTGGGTCCTGGGGCCCTGCATAGACTCATGCATCAACCAAAGAGCATGAGAGGAATTAGACCCCCTGCTCAGATGTAGCACATAGACAGCTCAGTGTCCCTATGGGATCCCTAGTAAGGGGAGAAGAGACAGTCTCTGAACTTGGCTGCCTGCTTCTTGATCACTTCTCCCTGGTGGGACCACCTAGTCAACCTACAGATGAATAGGATACAGGGAGTCTTAAAGGAACCTGATAGGACAGGGTCTGATAGGACCTTCCCTATCAGAGGACTACAGGAGAAGGATAGGAGAGAAGTAGGGAGGGATGCTGGGACCTAGAGGAGAAGAGAGAGGGGGCTACAATTGGGATACAAAGTGAATAAATTGTAAAAATTAATGATAAACAAGGGTGACAGAATAAAGCATAAATAACACAATTGACTGAGAAAAACACAAAAAATACTCACATCTTTAATCATAGATCTAGCTAGAAAAAAAACCTTAGGCAACCATTACCTTAAATGACAAATAATGTATGTTTAGTGTCCTTCTTGGTACTATAGTAAAAGAGAATGTGATAGGATGCACACAGTATCATTGGAAATCTTTCTTCATGCACTGAACATGGAGTGACTTGTAGGAGTTGAGATGTTGATTTACTTTCTCCCCACAGATCAGCAGGAGTGTATCCCTTGCTGAATTCAAGAGTACCCAAACCTTGAGAGAAACAAGTGCCTGCCCATGGCAGTGACCTTCCTGTCATTTGAGGATCCTCTGGGTTTGGTCCTGGCCTGCATGGCTTTGTGTTTATCTGTCAGCACAGCTATAGTTTTGGGGATCTTTCTCAAGCACCATGACCTACCCATCATTAAGTCCAATAACTGGACTATAATAAAATACCTTAGTGTCTTCAAATGAAATTATTTACCCTTAATTTTAGTAAGTTTATATAAAATGTATATCTAACCATAACTAAAAGAGCCCTTCATTTAAGCAATGTTATATAGATACACTCTATTTCAGAATATAAACTACTTCTGAAAACACATTTTAGTAAGTTATACATGTTACTTTTTAATTTGTGGACAATATAAGTATTCAAATTTTAATTACATAATAGTAATTGTGATAAATAACACAGGTACTATATATTTTTCCTTAGTATTTTTTTTTCTGGAGAAAACAGGAATTAGGTTGAGAGTTAACATCTTCTGTTGGACAGACAAAAACCTGGACCTATGGCAAAGGGAGCTTGCAAAATTGTACATCCATAGCAGAAATCAGTGTTCAGAATTCTCAAAATGATGAAAATAAATCTACCATATGAACCACTTATGACTTTCATTGACTTATGCACAATGGACTCAATATACTCCTTCAAAAATATTTTCTCAACCATACTCATTGCTATTCTGTTCACAATAGGTACAAAATGAGAACACTTAAATATCCTTCAACTGATATAGATAAGTGAAATGGTATGCACATTAGTAGATAGAAATATAAATGACGATATTGATTTAGGTAACTCAAATCCAGAAAACAGATATCACATGTCCTATCTACTCTGAAGAATATAGTTCTAGATCTTCAGTTGTGATTATTCACCCTACTGTGAAAGAATAGAAAGAGTGTGGCAAAAGACTGGGGATCAGCCCCAGCAGTTGAGGGAGAGAAGAATAAGTTGGTGCAGAAACGAGTCAGACATGGTTGTCCAAAGAAACTTAAAGTCTTGATGGACTGGCAGTCAGAGTACTTCTTTATTTAGACAGATTTCAATAATAAAAGATAGATTCACATTCTTCTAAAACATAGATTATATCCTTTTTGTCTCCAGACAGGTGTTTTATCTGTCATAAATTTAGTCATCATTGATAAACCTTATCTTTTTACTATCATTTTTCTTCATCAATGCCATAACCTGACATTTTTGAGAATATGGAGGCATATTTGCCACAGCCTGAAACCCCATTCTCAGGTTGGACGCATTCTCAGATTCAATGGCAATAGGTAGAAAATCTTCAAGCCAGCCTGGGCATATTGCTTTGTCCCAATTAGTATATTATCATATTTTAATGGACAGCCTCAAGAAAAACAATTTAAGCCAAAGCAGCAACAGTTGTTATTAAATTCCTGGCATAATGCATTGTCTATATCTCATATCTTTGTAGAATTTACTTATGTGCTAAATCTAAGTATTCTTTCATTATTTTGGTCATACAACATCACAGTGATAATGTGAAAGCTGATATTTCTAGGAAAAGGAGGTCCTAATACCTCACTTTAAAAATCATTTTTATAAAACATTCTTTGTCCATCATTACAGACCCTAGTGTAAGGTGAAGATGTCTCCAGTCATTCATTTACATCTTTATCTAATCATTGAGGGCATACCATATGTAACTCCTAATCTTATATGCCAAGTATTCATCTGAGGATACAGCAGTACAAGGTATTTAATCTCAAATACTATCAACTCTCCTGGCTCTAGAAACTTTGTTTGCCTTTTTAAGAGTATGTTCTGATTATTTTCTTCTTGAGGAAACACAGGGGTAGATTTTGCAAGACTATCTTGAAGCTAAAGTCTCATAAGGAGTTTTCTGACATTTTTATGAGAAAGACATTTATGTAGGGCCAGATAATTGATATTTCCCCTAAATATGAGAGGAGCAGTATGCTCAGGATTTTTCTGGAGAAGCTAAGAAGCAGTACTCCAGGGTGAAGGCATAAATGATTCATGAAAAAAATTCCCATTGCTCCAATGGCCCCAGGTTGTACATGTATTGAAAGCCCTCTAAGCATGTAGCAAGTGGAGATCAAGACCAAGGCTGAAAGATAGTATGAAGGCTATTGTAACATGCAACTCAGATATGCTTGATCTTTGTCAAATATCTGTGCTGACTTCAAGACTTTGAGTGTATATAAACTTTTGTGAGGTTTTAATCCACTTGGAGGTGACTTTTGAGTGAAAATAAGCATCAATTTCCATGTTTCTACATATAGACATCTAGTTTGGTCAGCATCATTTGTGAAGATTTTAACTGTTTTTCTGTCATAGTACTATTTTTGTTATAGTACTAGTGCATTTACATAATAAAACATTACTCAGACATTTAAAAAATCAAATCATGAAACATGAAGGTAAATGCACCTTTGCAGGTAACTGAGAGTGAGAGAACCTAGACCCCCAAAGACAAATAGGGTATGTATTTGCTTTTACATATATATTAGTTGCAAGATGTATGATATGCAAGCAACTGGACATAATACCACAGGGGATACATACAAATTAAAAACTGGAGGTTAGGGGAGGCAGAGATTTCTCCATAGGAAAGGGAAATAAAATACTTGGAACAAATGGAAGGTGGGCTAAAAAGATAGAATTGAAGGATATTGGGAAAGGAAGAGGGCAATGAAAAGGTAACATGAGGAAAGACAGGTAAAATTAAGGGTCATTTGTTTGGTACAGTGGAAACCTAATGCAATAGAAACATTTTAAATCATGTTCATATTAAGAGCCAATATAAATGAAATCACCAGAGAAGAAAGTCCCAACTGGAAATCTCTTGTCACTAAGTAAAGCATCCAGTACTGGTAATAGTCTATATTTAACTGAGGTATTGGCCAAAGTAGTGTGATTGTAATGCCAAAACAATATAGGCTTTTGCCAAGACTATAGGCTGCTCTCCACAGATTGACTGCAGTGCCCTTTTGCTGGAGATAACACTTACACTTACATGGAACATAGATAAATAGAGCTTGTGCTTACATAGAACCTTCACACTTACATTCTAGCAACTTTGATATGAGAAGTACACTGCAACTACAAGAGGAGAAATACAAACACTAAGCCAGCTACCAAACTTTTGAACTATGACAGTTTCCTACCTGTAAGACATATTAGTGCAAGAGTTGTAGGAGTAAATAACCAATCTATAGTTTGACTTAAGGCCCACTTCACATGATGGAATCCATACCTGACACTGGTTTATTGATCAAGAAAAAGAAATTACACAGACCATGGTTCTGGGGGAAAAGCAAATACTGCATTCTACTAAAAGTAATAAAATGACCATTGACACCATTCTGCTATACTCATAGACCAGTATCTTGTTCAGCCATCATAAAAAAAAGTCATCCTGCATCTGATGGAGACAAATTCAGAGACCCATAGAGAAAATAGACAGTCAGTGAGAGACCTCAGAATATGCCCTTCAGACTCTTCAGTAATTCAGCCAGAAGAGTATAAGAGCCAGAAAGGATAGAGGATATCAAAGAAGAAAGCATTATAAATTAAGAGGACTGAAGAATATATAAGCTGTGAGAGACTGAGGCAGCATGCAAAAGGAATTTAATGTTATCCCTAGCCCTATCTCTAATTGATAAGTGCTTGCAAATGAAAATGTAGTTTTCTCCAAGGTGCACTCATTTTATCCAATGAACTACACTTAATTGCACTTTTAAGCATACATTCCAAAAGGTAGATGGCCAAAAATTTCACTCACTGGCACGTTTGGATTTCCATGTCCTGTAATTCTGGTATGCATTTTAAAAATTTTATCACATTTCTCATTTTAATTTGCTGAAGAGTTTTTTCCTAGTTTTAAAGCTACATGGACCCTCTGTGTGTACTACTGTTTCATGTTTAATATTTTATGAATTTTCTGCATGTGTGAACAAGTCTACATATTTTCCCCCCTTGAGCTCTTTTTCTTTTGTTGGTCTTTTATAATAAGATGTGATTGTTTTTGTATTTTCTCTATTTTACTTTCTTATTATACATTATAGCCCTTCTTGTTTTATATGAGGGTAAATTTAAACAGGATAGAAGGGGAGATGGGAAAGAATTGCCAGGATTAGAGGAAGGGAAAACTTTAATCAGGGTGAATATATGAGTAAAGTGACTATTTTGAAAAGAAAAAAAGGAGGAGGTGGAGCAAGAAGAAAAGCAGGAGGAGGACGAAGAGATGAAGTTGAAGATGATTATGAACAACAAGAATAAAGAAACAACAACAACTGGATAATTGCATCAAAAGAAATGTTAAATAGCCATGCACAAAAGATCCAGAATATCTAAAAAGTGCAAAAAAATAATTTATGAATAATAGAAATAGAGGAAGAAGACAAAACTCACATCAAAATCCCTGAAATATTTTCAGCAAAATAATAGAATATATCCTTAACCTAATGAAGACGGGGTAGCCTATAAAAGTACAAAAAGTATAGAAAACAACAAAGCATACCAGAAAAGAAATTGTGCTCAGCATATAAAATCAAAACCCTAAATGTAAAGAAAATTATATTAAACAAAGAAGGTATATTAAAAGTTGCAAGTTGAAAAGACTAAGTTGCATATAAATTCAGGCTCATTAGAGTAACTCCTGATCTCTCAAGAAAAATTCTAAACCTAGAATGGCTGAGACAAATTGTATATAATCTTTAAGGGATTCTTATTACTATATCCAGTATACTTTCAATAATAAATGGTGAATAAAAATATATTGCACAATTAAACCAAATATGAGCAATATCTCTGTAAAACTCCTTCACTACAGAAGCCAATCAAAGCAAAACTCCTATCTAAAAATGTTAACCACACCCAATAACAGACAAAAAGTGAATAATCCCAAGCATCAAATATAAAGAAGTAAACTCCCCACACCATAACTACAAAATAAAGGGAAATAATAAACATTGTTCATTGAAAACTCTCAACTTGAATGTTCAATTCTCCAATAGAAAGACAGGAACTAACAGAATGGACTAGACAAAAAATGTCCATTCTTCTGCTGCATCTACGGAACACTCTGTACCATCCACATTAGATAGCATTTTTGTGTAAAAGGATGGAAGGAGACAGTAGAAGAAAGTGGACCAAGAAAGAAGTTTAGGGGCGCTTTATTTTATACAGTTCACACACACAAAATACCTAAAATTCTTGAGTCAATTTAAAAGAGAATATATACTGTACACACTGAATGAGGAGTTCTACCATTATCCACATAAAAACAACAGATGACTTGGGCAGGTCCAGCACACATATATACTCATGTTTACTGAAACACAGCTGACTGTGTGCTAAGATAGAATACACCTGATTGTCCTGAATCACATCAGTGCAAAATATTATATTATTCAATTTTTTTATTCATAGAAAACATGTACATTTGTTTTTCGAGATTTTAATATAATCACATTTTTTTTTCTCATTTCTCTGTTCCCCACATACAAAATCTCCCATACAGCCCTCTTTTGGTTCTTTCAATTTCAAGTCTTGTGTTTCCAATAACTACTATTACATGTATCATGCATTATGTGTGTGTGTGTGCATGTGTGTGAGAGAGAACATTTAACATTTTAAGAAAGGCAATCATTTTACTTTGAAATTGTGGATGAACTAAAAATGTATCATCAAAAATTGTGACCTTAGCTAGACGCAGAAATCAAACATTGTATGACTTCAGTCCTAATTGGGCTAAAAGAAGTCAGTACACTGAAATAAGAACTGAAAAGTCAGTATTAGAGCCTGAACATCAGGGTGTAGTGGCATGACTTGTCAAAGAACACATTTAAGTGACAAGAGGAATAATTTAAAGAAATATCTCAGGGTACATGCATAAGAGCTATTACTAATACCTTACATTGTTTACTTGAGAAATATTCTGTATATATTTTTTTAAATCTCAATAATCAAAATGTTATAATTACTGTGTAAGAAATATTTATTTATATATTATTTATTCTTCCATCAATTTTCCTTCCATTTTCACCCTCCTGAGTTTTGAGTAAACATTCTTTGCTCTTTTGAAAATTCAAGCCACTTTTTCATAAACTATTTTTACACACTTAATATATCAAAATTTGATTTGTAAAATATTTTATAATATTATAATACTAGGAATATATAACAAACCACTGAATTTTATCAAGGGTATTTATTATATACAGGAAAAAGGAAAATGTGAAGAGGTGAAATACTATTCTTTCTAGTTGTTTTTAAGAGACAGTTGCCTGAGTGCAGCCATTTCAGGAAAAAAAACTTATTTTTTTCTTTTTTATTGATTATTACAATTTATTCACTTTGTTTTCTGGCTGTAAGACCTTCCCTCATCTTCCATCAATTACAACCTACCTCCCTCTTCTACCCCTATGCCCCTCTCCTAGTCCACTGATAGGGGAAGTCCTACTTCCCTACTGTCTTATCCTAGCCTATCTTATCAAGTCTTACCAAGAATGGCTGCATCTTCCTCTGTGGCCTGGCAAGGCTGCACCTTCCAGGAGTAGGTTATCAAGGAGCCTGCCACTGAGTTCATGTCAGAGACAGCTGCTGTTACCCTTAATAGGGAACTCACATGGAAACCGAGATACTTATGAGCTACATCTGAGCAGGGGTTCTAGGTGTTCTTCATGCATGGTCCTTGGTTGGAAAAGGACCCCCTGGGCCCATATTTTTTGGCTCAATTGGCCTCCTTGTGGAGGGCCTCTCTCATCCAGGTCTTTCTATCTCCTGAATCTTCCATATTATTCCATGCTCTCTGCCCAAAGTTTGGCTTTGTGGCTAACCATCTGCTTCAGTACCCTGCTAGGTAGATTCTTTCAGAGGCCCTCTGTGGTTGGTTCGTGCCCTGTTCCCTGTCTTCTCCCATTACTGATGTCTATCCCATTTGCCTTTCTAAACGAGGATTAAGCATCTTCCCTAGGGTTCTTCCTGTTGCTTTAGGACTATAAATTTTAGTATTTTAATCCTACATTATTTGACTAATTCCCACATATAAGTGAGGATATACCATGAGTGTCTTTCTGCTTCTGGATACCTCACTCAGAGTGATCTTTTCTAGTTCAATCCATTTGCCTGCTGATTTCCTTGTTTTTAATTGCTAAATAGTATTGCATTGTATAAATGTGCCACAATTTCTATGTCTATTCCTCGGTTTGGGGACATCTAAGTTGTTTCCAGATTCTGGCTATTATCAGTAAAGCTGTTATGAGTACAGTTGAACAAATGTCCCTGTTGTTTGTTTGATAATCTTCTGAATATATGCCCAGAGTTGGTATAACTGAATATTCTAGTAGTACTATTCATAGTTTTCTGAGAAAGCACCAGATTGATTTCCAAAGTGGTTGTACAAGTTTACATTCCCACCAGCAATGGAGAAGGGTTCCCTTTTCTCCATATCCAGTCCAGCTTGTGTTGCAGATAATGTGATAGTATACATGAATAACCCTAAAAATTCAACCAGGGAACTCCTACAGCTGATAAACAACTTTAGCAAAATGACTGGATACAAAATTAAATTTAAAAAAATCTGAAGCCCTCCTGTATACAGAAGACAAATGAGCTCAGAAAGAAATTAGGGAAACAAAACCCCTTTACAGAAGCCAGAGATAATATAAAGTACATTGGTGTGACTCTAATCAAGCCAGTGAACGACTTGTATGAAAAAAAAGAACTTCAAGGAAGATATCAGAAAATCTCCCATACTCCAGAATTGGTAGGATTAACATAGTAAAAATGGCCACTCTACCAAAAGAAATCTAAAGACTCAATGCAATTCCAATCAAAACACCAGCACAACTCATTACAGACCTCCAAAGAACAATTCTCAGTTTCATATGGAAAAACAAAAAACCCAGAATTGATTTTTAAAAAAATGCCTGCACAATAAATATTTTCTGGAGGTATCTTCATCCACAATCTCAAGTAGTACTATAGGGCAACAGTAATAAAAAATGGCATGGTACTGGCACCTGTACTTTAAATCTTAAAGGGGTGTGCATCTACTCATTAATCATTTTTATTAAATCATATCAAGAAGCTGAGGGGAAAAACAAATATAAGGGAATCAACTGCTGTCTCAGGTTTAGACCTAGTTTGCGGGTGCCCAGACGGCCAATGCTACCTTGGGCTATTGTTTCAGCTCATCAACCTTAAAATATCCCTGGATTTACTATTAATAGTGTACTTTTCTTAACTTTAAATTGTTCTCTAAGATTTTTTACATCAGAGCCAAACATCTTCCCTGACCTTGTGAAACAATCTATTTTTCCAAATTGTTTCTAAGTATAATGGTCATTGCTAACAATCTATATCTATGGCTCATTTCAAGGACAGTGGTTAATTCATTAATCTGCTCCAGTTAACATGTGAAAAGAGATCAAGCATTGTTAATTTTAAATGTCAGTGATATTTCCCAGTGAAGAGCTAGAAGCCTTCTTAAAGTTTTCATACAACTCATGTTATAAGGATTATGGACATCATAAGGGCAACAAGCAGAGATATGCTACATAAGAACACAAATTCATCTGGAAAATCAGTTTTTGGGATTATGCTTCTCCAAGACAAACTCATCATGATTATGCTAACAGGGGAGCCACATTCCATGAGTTCTACAGCTGTTCTGCTGTTGCTCCTGCATGGCGCTTGACAGAACCAGGTAGCCAAAATAGTTTGCCTATATGTGTGTGTGGGGGGGTAAGGTTATCTCAGGACCTGGGAAGGAGAATTCAGGGTAATGCATGGGCTGTACTAGCCTGGATGGCCAGATAACATGGAAGGACTGAAGGATTTCTGAGAGAAAATGGCAGGTGAGTTTGATTTGATATGTTAACTAGGAAACTCTGCCATTAGTTTCAGGTTTGAATCCTACTTCTATGGTAACATAAACTTCAGAGAGAGAATCATGGTCTCCATTGCATAATGATCTTCAACTGAGCTCATAGGGAAGAAAGGTGACAAAGACAAAGATTCTGTTTTTCTTTTCTTTCTATATATCTTCTTTCTTTTCTTTGAGGGAGGGCAGTTACCCAAACTAGACTCAAATTTTTGCTGTTTTGCTTTGTTTTCTTTACTATATTTTATTTTATCAATTGTTTTTATTTTTCACAATTTATTCACAATTTATTCATTATATATGCTGATTGAAGGTCACTCCCTCAACTCCTACTGGTCCCTCCCTCCACCTTCCCCCATCCCCTTCCCATAGACTACTCAAAAGGAGAGTTCCTCTCGCCTGCCATTCACCCTTACATTATCAGAACAATACTCAGCTATTAAAAACAGAAAAATAAAATTTCTGCTTGTATTTATTTTCCATGGGCCACTGTACTCACCTTAGAAGATTTCATACCATGAAGCTTGCCTGCAACCTTACCTTGAACTAAACAATAAGTATAACTCATTTGAATGAGTCCCATCCCAAGATACTGTTTGATTGACCATCTCAAATCCAGAAACATGTGAAATTTGAAATGCTATGCAGTCTGAAATATTTTATCACAGGCATTTCAGAGAATGTGATTCTCTTGCTACCTGGATGGCTGTTTCCCACCAGCCCAGGAAGGCATGAGGGGCAGAAGATGAGTAGTATAAAGCTTGGAAAGCTCACAAGCATAACATTGGTTAGCCACTCTGGGAATCACTTCAGAAAGTAAGTTCAACTTTAATTCCAGAAAACAGAACACAGTGGCTTGTATCCCTTGGGGAGTACCAGGGATGTTCCAAGCATAGGTGTAGATAATTGTTTAATACTAGGAAATTCAAGAATGCTAGATTTGCATTAAACAGCACATTCCTATTATATGAATAAGAAGAACAAGAACACAGAACCAAATTATCCTATATTTGAAGGGAGGGGAGAGTTATCAGGGATCTGTGTCAAAGGCCATCCATCAAATTTGATTGGTGGTTTCCATGTCTAAAGATACTCTCCAGATGAAGTCAGGCAGAGAAAACACACCCTTGACATGGTTACCCATCTAGGCCAGAAGCAGTCATACATAGAAAAAAAAGTGATTTTTTTCAATAGTACCCCTGGAACAATAGGTAGATGTACACAAAGAAACTTCTACAGGCTACCAATCTTGTGATACTCTCAGAGAACTTCCTGGCTGGTGAAAGTTCATTTCCTACATATTCATCCACTGAACTAACAGTTTCTTGTGTAAAGTGCGGCAATTAAGTTTGATCTTTGTTCCTTGTAATGTATTTTTGTTCCCTAAGATATGCTATAATATGATAAGTTCTGTGTCCTGTCCTTTGTGATTGCACAATGGCAGAAGAAGGCATGCAATACCTTTCTCAGGGGAACACCATGAGTTTCACAGCTTGCCCCAGGGGTGCTGAAAAAGAGGGAAGGGTAGGGAGTCGAGCAACCCCTTCACATCTGTGTAGGGAGGTAATGGCCCTCAACCTTGAAACTATCTAAATGTACTCCATCCTTCAAGAGGTGATGATTAAAACACTCTCTGCTCCCCACTTTATCATGCTCTCGATGCTTTGTTCTTACATATTATGGAAAAATAAATGATGGAGTAGGAAAAAAAAAGAAAACACTAAATGTTGAGAATCAGGATTATCAATAAGTCTTCCATAAACACCTTATCATATAATACTGTTGCGTGTAATTCATATTCACTATCCATTGTATTCTTTTAAAAAATGAGTTTATTTACTTTACATTCCAATTTAAGTCTCCCCCCTTTCACTCCCCCATTACTACCCTCCATTCTTATTGCCTCTATTCCCTTTCCCCTTCAGAAAAGTGAGGTCATTTCCAATGAGCAAGTTTTACACTTCTGTTGCATCTCAGTGGACCAAAGTACACAAAGGGCTTTCCACCTTGCTTATAGTCACAGAATTCCTCTCCAGTAAGGATAATTTTATGATGATGATGACGACTCTAGATTTGTGCAAGGCCTCACTATTTTAACATATTCATAAGTTCTCTCAAGTATGAATCCTTTCATGATGATGAAGATTGTACAAATATAGAATGGTTTCACCATGTTAAAAGGACTCATAGGCTTTCTGTCCATTAGGATATCTTTCATGAGTTTGAAGATGATTCTGAAGTGCAAAAGTTTATTCACATTGGATGCAGTGAGACAGCTTCTTTCCAGTATGTGTTCTTTTATGTATTAAGAGATGTTATATGCAAAGGCTTTGCCACATAATTATATTCATATGGTTTCCCTCCAGAATGTGTTGTTGTCTTAGGAGATGATTGTTACATGCAAAGAATTTATCACACTAATTACCCTCACCAGGCTTCTCTCCACTGTGTGTTTTTTCATGTTTTTGGAGACTACTCTGTTGTGCAAGGGCTTTATCATGTTGAGTATACGTATAAGGTTTCTTTCCAGTGTGTTTTCTTTTATGGCTTAAGAGAGTACTGGTTTGTGCAAAGGCTTTACCACACTGGTTACATTCATAAGGTTTCTCTCCAGTGTGTGTTCTTTTATGGCTTATGAGAGCACTGTTTTGTGCAAAGGCTTTACCACACTGGTTACATTCATAAGGTTTCTCTCCAGTGTGTGTTCTTTTATGGCTTATGAGAGCACTGTTTTGTGCAAAGGCTTTACCTCACTGGTTACATTCATAAGGTTTCTCTCCACTGTGTGTTCTTTTGTGGCTTAATAGAGTACTGTTTTCTGCAAAGGCTTTACCACACTGGTTACATTCATAAGGTTTCTCTCCAGTGTGTGTTCTTTTATGCCGTATGAGATTATTCTTTTCTGCAAAGGTTTTACCACACTGGTTACATTCATAAGGTTTCTCTCCAGTGTGTGTTCTTTTATGCCGTATGAGATTATTCTTTTCTGCAAAGGTTTTACCACACTGGTTACATTCATAAGGTTTCTCTCCAGTGTGTGTTCTTTTATGGCTTAAGAGAGTACTGTTTTCTGCAAAGGTTTTACCACAATGGTTACATTCATAAGGTTTCTCTCCAGTGTGTGTTCTTTTATGTCTTATGAGATGACTGTTTCGTGTAAAGGCTTTACCACACTGGTTACATTCATAAGGTTTCTCTCCAGTGTGTGTTCTTTTATGCCGTATGAGATTATTCTTTTCTGCAAAGGCTTTACCACACTGGTTACATTCGTAAGGTTTCTCTCCAGTGTGTGTTCTTTTATGCCGTATGAGAAAAGTTGTATACGGGAAGGCTTTACGACATACAGTGCATTTAAAGGGTTTCTCTCCAGTATGACTATATTCATGCCTGCAAAGAAAATTGACACATGTGAAAGATTTACCACAGTGATTTCATTACACTAATAAATATATTTATCTATATGAATTAATATCCTAATTTGGTCTAATGGTAAAGAAGAATCAAATTTTAAAGTTTTATCACTTTATTTACTTTCACGGTATTCACCTTCATTATGGGTATTTTTGAAGATCCCTGTGATGGTAAGAGCATTTGTTATGTGGATCACTTTTATAGCATCATTTTTCTATATGAGGTTTTCTCCTATATATGAAGAGTATTGTAAGAATTCAGAGTTTTACCACAGCAATCCCATTCACAAATTTTTGTACTGTATGAATGATACTTCATTTACAATGTGAGCCAAGACAAGCAGAAGTTCCAAATTCCTAGTATTCATAGATATTTTCAGCAATATGTGTTTGCTAATGAATTCTCAGTGAAGTTGCAAAACCAATTAACAGTAACCATTTATCACATTCAGAAAATTTACTCACAGTGGGGACTACTACCAAATCAATTGTTCTTGGAGAAAGACAGGGACACTGCTTCTTTCAATAACCCTATGTTCCTGTGTCTTAGAATCATTTTGACATATGATATACCAGTTTAATTTACAAAAATAATAAAGATTCCCACATTGAATTAAAACATTTTGTTTTTTGTTCATCATAGACATGTCATATAGGGATTAAGATTTCTCCACAACAATATTCTTGATTCTCATAAGCTGCTCCTTTCACTAAACTTTACAATGTTACTGCACGAAAATGAGTAGCACTGGGTCTACTATGAAACTTTTGCTTATTAGAAGGTTTTGGACACATACTGATCACCAATTCAGTGTGTATACCTCTTACAATATTTGAATAGACAGAATGAGACTAAACAGATTGGCAGTTCAAGTCAGTAGCTGTAATGTCCATATGATTCAAATGTTATTTTTGTTACAACATTATTTTATTTTCTTCTATCTTAGGGGAGTGCCTTGTAAACACAAATCAGATACCTGACATTGAAGTACATGGAATTATGAGATTTTAATGATCATCAGTACACTTAAAGTAGTGCTGTTTTTACACTGTTGCTTTTCTTTAAAACTTCCAGGACACAGCCATGTGTGCTGGAACATGCCTTCAATCCCAGCACTTGTGGAGGCAGAAGCAGGCATATCTCTGTGATTTTGAGGTCAGGCTGGTCTAACAAGTAAGTCTAAGAAAATCACAGATACCCAGAAAAAATTATATTTCAAAAACAGAAAATAAAAAGCAGCCAATAAACAAACAAACAAACAAACAAACAAAAAACACCAAACTTCCAGGACACATTAAAATTTAAGATTTACATCTGTGTCAACATGCACATAAAGTTACCTTTTATTACTTGTAGAACTTTGAAAATGTTCTTCAATATCATGGTCATCTCAATTGTAGCCTAAAATATAGTATGAGAAAATATATATTATTGGAAATATCATGTTATTATTAAGGCAAAACTTAAATCACTATGATCTGTGATCCTTAGAACCATGCCTGATTTATTTACCTCATTCCTCCTCATTCTCAATTGGAATAACAGAAGAGGATCAATAACAAAGTAAGAGTTGTCTCTTTATTTTAAAAGTGAAAGAAAAATTGCAGTCTTACCTATAGCAGTGAGGTTTTCACAGGTCTCTAGCATCACATCTTTGTAGAGTTGCTTCTGGGAAGGTTCCAGCAAGGCCCACTCTTCTTGGCTGAATTTCACATGCACATCATTGAAGGTCACTGAATTCTAAAATATGCCATACATTTGTACAACAGAAACAGTGGCAACAATATAAATTTATACTTCATTGTCAATATAATCATATAATTCTACTGCTTCTTCAATTTATTTTCTGACACAGAAGTGTGACTGTTATATAGTTGGGTGCTGTGCGTGATGTGCAGTAGGGGAGATGAAAAAGCCTAAGGGTTAGATTGAAAAAAAAGGCATGCTTCAAAAACCTGTGTTTCATCAGTTGGTAAGACATTAATATAAAGTAGCCATTAGTTGGGTTCTTGAGCAATCTATGAATCATCTTCAGTTACTTGGGTGAGTAGGTCAGGACTCTGTCATGAGACAAGTGGAAGGACAAAACACAGTCATGATATTTTATATAGCAATAAATGAGATGTATTGATCAGGGGAAACTGAACAGATGGGTAACATCAGTCAAAAGACAACATGGTACTGAATATTATGTTTTGACCAGGGCTCAGGGATGTGGCATATCAGTATGTGAAGAGGGGGGCTCATATAATTGTGGAAGGGAAAGTGGACTACAGTGAATACATGGATAAAAATAATGTGAGTGGCAAGCAACAACAATCATAGCCAATAACATCATATTTCTGAGTGACCAGACAAAAGAAAAGGAATAGAACACGTGATTATTCTTTGATCATTGTTTTGTATATCCTCCTTACTAAATAATGTAGTCTATAGATTAAAAATAAAGATTAAAACTTTTCTATTAAAAAAGAAGTGTTAATGTTATCACTAAGTCATTTTAGAAGAAAACGGAATAACAAGTTTTAACTGTATCATATCTAAACTTTTTGAAGAGGATATAGCTTTGGAATAGACATGGCAATTAATGTGGACAAAGACAAACAGAGAGAAGAGTGTGAAATAGAGAGACAGAGACATAGAGAGAGAGACACAGAGAGAGAGAAATTAACAGATGAACAATACTAAGTACAAATCAGAGAAATTTATTAACAGTTACTAACTACAAAAAATGGTGGACAAGCTGGGTGTATTCTGTCATGCCTTCAATTCCATCACTCAGGAGGCTGATGCAGGTGTATCTTATTGAACTGGATGTCAGCATTATCTATTCAAAGAGTTCTAGGACAGCCAGACTTATATATTAAGACAGAGCCTCCCCTAAAAGTCAATCAAACAAACACAAAATATTGAAAGAACTCAGAGGTCTTTACTGAAGCTTCTACAAGGAGTTATACATTCACTCCTATTGTATATTTATTTTCCAGAAATCTGTACTGCCCCAGCTTAAACTGCAACTGCAATGATATCTTACTAAAAGGGAATGCATGTTTAAACAGGTAAAAATAGAAGACAAAAATATTAGCAGTGTAAATGCTGATCATAAAAGAGCCACATAAGATAGGAGAGATGGCTCAGCAGTAAGGAGCTCTTACTGCTCTTGCAAATAATTGGGCTCAATTGTTAGTGTTTACCTGGGACCCGCTACTTTCAATTGCTATAAGTTCATGAGTTCTGAAGACATCTTCAGACTACTGTGAGGATTAGGCACAGAAGAGATGCATATTCATGCATACAATCAAAATACTTATATTCAGTAAAAACTAAAAATAGATCCCAGATGGCTGGACTGATTTCACACTGTTCTGATAAGATGGGTAGCAGAGACTGCACAGTGACCAATAGTTGGATCTGTGGGCCCCCAAACACCACTGACTGTGTTTCCTAGGTAAGAAGAAAACCAATGATGAGGGAAACAATTGGGTCCAACCTCAGAGAACCCCACTAATCTCTGGGAAAATTTCTTGGATGTTGCAGCAGGAATAAGGTTTTCAAGCAAATGGACCCATGAAGCAAGCAGGAGTAGCTATTCTAATATCTAATAAAACAGACTTTCAACCAAAATTAATTGAAAGGGATGATAAAGAGGGAATCCAAGATGGCATTGCCAGGAGGAACAGGACAGGAACAGAACAGGAACAGGACAGGAACAGGACAGCAATATTGGTACAGCAACTAAAAGACTGAATTCTGGGCCCTAAAACAACAGCAATCGTGTTTCCCAGGTGAGAGGAAACTCCATGGTGTGGGGATCACTCAGTTCCACTCTCAGGTCACTCAGTGAGAACCCGGAAAATATTCCAGGCTCAGGATACACTTGTGTGTCCTGATCACCTTCCCAGGCCAAACTGTGTGCTCCAGGGCACCAGAGACTGGGAGCCAAGTGTCAAAAAAAAAAAAAAAAACAGGGAAGAAGAAAGTGGGACTGACCTCAGGTCACCCAGTCTATCCCTGGAAAAGATCCTGCAGACTGGTGGGTGCACAGCTGCCAGCCTTGAGTGGGCCTCCAGTCACTAGACCGGCATGCCCTATTCTCCATCACAGACAGAACTGTGTGCCCCAGGACACTAGAGGATAGGTTTCCCTGTCTGGAGAAAAACCCACAGACAGGGAAAAAGCAGGTCCCAGCTTAGAGCACTCAGCCAACTCCCCCCACACACACACTACCACCACCACAAATGGGAACATTCTTGGAAATGTTCGCAGGTTCTTTCCCAGTCACCAGCTTGGTAGCCATCTGGCAAGTGCCTACCCATTCTACACACCATGTCAAAAACCACAGATTAGGTCTTCATGTTGGGAGAAAACCCAAAGGTGGGGAAAACATCTGGCCCTACCTCAGGACACCTAGCTCTGGAAAAGTTTCTGGTTATTCACAGGCTCCAGACTCTAGCCTCCTGCTGCACATGGGAGAGCAGTGCCAAGCTGCCATGGATTACTGCTTGGGTACTGGGGCACAGAGCTCTAACCTCAGACATACAGAAGCCTGGGATCCCCAAGATCAACCCCAGATACTGCTCCAAGGGACGACCAGTTATCCCTAACTAAGCAGACCAAACCATGGGGTGCCCAGGTTGCAGCTGCAGCTTACTAACTTTACAGCAAGAAAGCCAGAAGCAGGACAGCTGTCTCCAGGACTTCTCTGGGTGAGAGGAGAGCCCCCTTGACTAACAAAGACCACAATTACCGCTCAGGTCTCTATGCCTGTGGTGAGTTTTGGCAATTCCTGAAAAATACCTGCTATTCAGTGACTGTATCCCAAAAGCTGAGGAGGCCTCCTTCAGGAAAAATCATCTTCCTGCCAAGGGGATTATCCCCACCACAGGATTCCAGGAAGCACCAGAAACTAACACCCAACACCTAAGATAGCCAAAAGGGTAGAGGCAAGTGTAAAAGCTCAAAAAGACAAAGCAATATGGCATCTCCAGAACCCAGTTATTCGGGGCAAGCAGCCCTGGACACACCAGGGTAAATGAAATTCAAGAAGATGACCTTACATCTGTGCTTATGAACAGGATAATAGAGGAAAAAAAATAAACTGCGTAAAGACCTAGATGAAGATAAAGTCAAACAGATTATTGCCATTTGCAAAGAAATGGAGGAAGATAAAGTCAAACAGATTATGGCCCTCCTTAAAGAAATACAGGAAGTTGCAGCCAAACAATTTGTGGCCTTTAGAGAGGAAATACTTAAATCACGAAAAGATATTAATGAAACAGAGGATTGTTCGAACAAACAGCTGACAGAATTGAAGGAAAATACAGTCAGAGAAGTGAAGGAAATCAATAAAATGGCTCAAGATCTGATAAGAGAATTGGAAAAAAATTAAAGAAAACACAAGTGGAGGAAACTGTGGAGAGAAAGAACTTAGAGAGGAAAAGAGGAACTACAGAGGTAAGCATAAGAAATAGACTACGAGAGATGGAAGAAAGAATCTTAGGTGTGGAAGACACAATGGAAGAAATAGATGTAGCTATCAAAGAAAATGTTAAATCTAAAAAATTCCTGACACAGACCATCCAAGAAATCCAAGACAACATGAAAAGCAAAACCTAAAAATAATAGGAATAGAGGAAAAAGAAGATTCCCTCCTCCAAGGCCCACAAAATATTTTCAACAAAATCATAGAAGAAAATTTCCCCAACTTAAAAGAGAGGTCTATAAGAATACAAGAGGTCTACAGAACACCCAATAAATTAGACCAGAATAGAAAATCCTCCCACCACATAATAAACAGTAAGTATACAGAACAAAGAAAAAATACTAAAAGCTGCAAAGGAAAAAGGCCAACTTAACATATAATGGCAAACCCATAAGAATCACACCTGACTTTTCATCAGAGACTATGAAAGCCAGAAGGGCCTGAACAGATATCATGAAGACCCTAAGAGAACACAGATGACCACCCAGGCTACTATACCCAGCAAAATCTCAGTCATCATAGATGGAGCAAACAAGATATTTAATGACAAAAACAAATTTAAACAACACCTACCCACAAATCCAGGGGTACAGAAGCTCCTAGAAGGAAAACTACAACCCAGGAAAGCTAACTACATTCAGGAAAACACAGGAAAGAAATAATGTCACTAGAGCAAAACTAAAAGTAACCAAGCACACAAACACACTACCACAAGCAACATCAAAATAAAAGGAACTAACAGCCACTGGTCATTAATTTCCCTCAACATCAATGGACTTAACACTCCAATAAAGACACAGACTTACAGAATGGATATGTAAACAAGACCCAACAATCTGTTGCATACAAGAAACACATCTAAGTCACAAAATAGAAAGGTGGAAGGTTCCAAGCAAATGGAGCCAAGAAACATGCAGGAGTAGCCATTTTAATATCTAATAAAGTAGATTTTCAACCAAAATTAATCAAAAGACATGAGGAAGGTCATTTCATACTCATCAAAGGAAAATTCCGCCAAGAAGAAATCATAATTCTGAACATCTATGCTCCAAATACAAAGATACCCACGTTTGTAAAAGAAAGATCAATAAAACCTAAACCGCACACAAATCCCCATACATTACTACTGGGAAACTTCAACACCCCACTCTCAACAAAGGACAAGTAAACAACAGAAATTAAACAAAGAAACAATATCTCTAATAGAGGTCATGTATCAAATGGACCTAACAGATATCTACAGAATCTTACACTCAAAGACAAAAGAATTTACCTTCTTCTCAGCACCTCATGGAACCTTCTCCAAAATAGACCATGTCGTTGGTCACAAAGTGAATCTCAACAGATATAAGAAGATTGAAATAATGCCTTGTATCCTATCTAATTACCATGGACTAAAGCTGGACCTCAACAACAACAGAAATAGCAAAAAGCCTACACTCACATGGAAACTAAACAACTCACTACTAAATGACAACTGGGTCAGGGAAGAAATAAAGAAAGAACTTAAAGTCTTCCTAGAATTCGAAGACACAACACAACCAAACTTATGGGAGACAATGAAAGCAGTGCTAAGAGGAAAGTTCATAGCACTAAGTGCCTTCAAGAAGAAATTTGTAACATCTCACACAATCAACTTAATAGCCCATCTAATGGCCCTAGAAAAAAAGAAGCAGACACACCGAAAAAGAAGAGACACCTGGAAATAATCAAACTCAGGACTGAAATCAATAAATTAGAAATAAATAAAACATTTCAAAGAATCAATGAAACCAAGACCTGGTTCTTTGAGAAAATTAACAAGATAGACAAACCCTTAGCTAAACTAACTAAAAGGCAGAGAGAGATTGTCCAAATTAACAAAATCAGAAATGAAAATGGGACAAAACAAAAGACACTAAGGAAATCCAAACAATCGTTAGGACTTACTTCAAAAGTCTATATGCCATAAAATTTGAAAATCTAAATGAAATAGACAATTTTCTTAATCAATTACACTTACCAAAGCTGAATCAATAAAATAGTCCTTTATCCACTAAGGAAATAGCATTCCTCAAAAGACTCCAATCCACAAAAAGCTCAGGACCAGATGGTTTCAGTGCAGAATTCTACCACACCTTCAAAGAAGAGGTAACTCCAGCTATCTTCAATTTATTCCACAAAATAGGAACAGAAGGAACACTACGAAACTCATTCATTGAAGCCACAGTCACTTTGTAACCTAAACCTCACAAAGACCCAACAAAGAAAGAGAATTTCAGGCCAATCTCCCTTATGAACATTGATGCAAAAATACACAACAAAATACTTTGCAAACCCAATACAAGAACACATCAAATATATCATCCACTATGACGATGTAGGCTTCATGCCAGGTATGCAGGGGTGGTTCAACAAACGGAAATCCATTAATGTGATCCACAATATTAAAAAATTGAAAGAAAAAAACATGATAATCTCCTTAGATGCTGAAAAAGCATTTGAAAAAATCCAGCATCCATTCATGTTTAAACTATTGGAGAGATCAGGGATACAAGGCACATACCTAAACATAGTAAAAGCAATATACAGCAAGCCTGTAGCCAACATCAAGTAAACAGAGAGAAACTTAAAGCAATCCCACTGAATTCAGGGACAAGGCAAGGCTGCCCACTCTCTCCATATCTCTTCAACATAGTTCTTGAAATCCTTGCTAGAACAAGAAGAAAATTAAAGGAGACCAAAAGGATACAAATTGGTAAGGAAGAAGTCAAAGTATCACTATTTGCAGATTATATGATAGTATACTTGAGTAACTCCAAAACTTCTACCAGGGAACTCCTACAGATGATAAACACCATCAGCAAAGTGGCTGGATACAAAATTATCTCAAAAAAAAAAATCAGTAGCCCTCCTGTATACAAAAGATAAAAGGGCTGAGAAAGAAATTTGTGAAACAACACCATTCACAATAGCCACAAAGGACATAAAGTACCTTGGTGTGACCATATCCAAGCAAGTCAAAGACTTGTATAAAAAAAAACTTCAAGTCTCTGAAGAAAGAATTAGAAGAAGATATCAGAATATGGAACTATCTCCGATACTCATGGCTTGGCAGGGTTAACATAGTAAAAATGGACATCTTACCAAAAGTAATGTACAGATTCAATGAAATTTCCATCAAAATACCAACAGAATATTTTACAAACCTTGATAGAAGATTTCTCAACTTCATATGGGATGCAATGAAAGCAGTCCGAAGAGGAGTTTGAATACCAACAAAGGCCATCATAAGCTAATGGAGGCATCCCATACAAGCAACTTAATGGCATACCTGAAAGACCTAAGAAAAAAGAAGCAGACACACCCAGCAAGAGTAGACCACTAGGAAAAAACAAACTCAGGCCTGATATCAATAAATTAGAAACAAAGATAATAATTCAAAGAATCAACGAAACCAAGAGCTAGTTCTTTGAGAAAATAAAAAACACAGACAAATTCTTAGCCAAACTAAGTAAATGGTGGAAAGACACTATCCAAATCAACAAAGTCTGAAAGAAAAAGATATAATATACACTGAGAAAATCCAAAGAACCATTACCTTTTATGTCAAAAGCCTATATGCTCCAAAATTTGAAAATCTAAATGAAATATACAATTCTCTTTAAAATCCACTTAGCAAAGTTGAATCAACATCAGGTAAAGATATTAAATAGCCTTATAGTGAATAAGGCAATAGAGGCAGCCATCAAAATACTCCCAACCAAAAAAAATCCAAGGGTCAGATGATTTCAGAGCAGAATTCTACAAGACCTCAAAGAAGAGCGAATACTGATATTCTCCAAATTATTTCACAAAATAGAAATAGATGCAACATGACCAAATTCCTTTGGTGAGACCACAGTCACCTTGATAAATCCTCAAAGATCCCCAAAAAGAAAGAGAACTTCAGACCAATCTCTTTTATGAACAATGATGTAAAAATACTCTATAAAATACTTGCAAACCAAATCCAAGAACATATCAAAGATGTCATCCACCATGACCAAGTAGGCTTCATCCCAGGCATGCAAGGGTGGTTAAGTATATGGAATCCATCAATGTAATCCACTGTATAAACAAATTGAAAAAAAAGACCATTTTCTTAGATGCTGAAAAAGCATTTGACAATATCCAACAGTTATTCTTGTTTAAAGTCTTAGAGAGACCAGGGACAAAGGCACATATCTAAAAATAGTAAAGATAGTATACAGAATATATACAGAATATACAGAATATATACAGAATAGTATATAGCTAACATCAAACTAAATGAAAAAAATGTTAAGTCAATTCCACTGGACTTGGGGACAAGACAAGGCTACACACTCTCTCCAAATCTCTTCAATACAGTACTCGAAGTCCTATCTAGGGCAATAAGACAACTAAAGGAGATTAAGGGGATACAAATTGATAAGGAAGAAGTCAAAGTATCTTGATTCACAGATGATATGACAGTAAACAAAAATGACCCCCAATATTCTACTGTAGGGAACTCCTACAGTTGAAAAACACTTCAGCAAAGTGGCTGGATATAAAGTTAACTAAAAACGAAAAAGAAAACTCAAAAAAATACACTCCTGTATGCAAAGGACAAATGGACTGAAAAAAATTAGGAAAATAACACACTTCACAATAGCCAGTAAAAAAAAAAAAAAAACAAAAACATAATGTATTTTGGTGTTATCTTCAACAAGCCAGTAAAAAACCTATATGAACAACAACAACAACAAAAAAAAAAAACCCAAAAAAGAAATTGAAAAAGATAGAAATATCTCTCATGCTTATGGATCAGTAGGATCAACATAGTAAAAATTGTCATCGTAACAAAAACAATCTACAGATTCAATGATATTCCCATCAAAATATCAATATAATTCTTAAGGAATTTGAAAAAATTATTCCCAGCTTCATATGGAAAAATAAAAAGCCAGAATAGCTAAAACAATCATGTTCAAAGACAGATCTTCATTAGGTATCACCTTCCCTGATCTCAAGCTCTACTATAAAACAATAGTAATAAAAACTGCACAGTACTGTGATAAAAACAGAATGGTGGATGAATGGAATTGAAGTGAAGACCCATAAGTGAACCCACACACCTATGGCCACTTGATTTTTGACAAAGAAGCCAAAAGCATGCAATGGAAAAATGACAGCATCTTCAACAAATGGTGCTGGTCTAACTGGATGTCTACATGTAGAAAAATGAAAATAGATCCATATTTATCACCCTGCATCAAACTACAGTCCAAGTTGTTCTAAAGACCTCAACATAAAACCAGATACACTAAATCTGTTAGAAGAAAAATTGGGAAAGAGCTTGATCTCATTGGCATAGAAGGTAACTTCCTTAACAGAACACCAAGAACACTGGCTCGAAGATGAAGAATTAACAAATAGGATCTCATGAAAGAAAAAAGCTTTTATGAAGCAAAGAACTCTGTCAGTAGAACAAGATGACTGCCTACAGCCTGACAAAAGATCTCCACCAACCCTACATACAACAGGAAGAGCTAATAAACAATATTTATAAAGAGCTCAAGAAATTAAACTCCAACAATCCAAATAATCCAATTTAAAACTGGGGTACAGAACTATACAGAGATTTCTCCACAGAGGAATATCAAATGGTGGACATTAAATGCTCAATATCTGTAGTCATCATGGAAATGCAAATGACATTCCATCTTAAACCCATCATGGCTAAGGTCAAAACGTGAAGTGACAGCAAGCTAATGAGAATGTGGAGAAAGAAGAATACTCCTCCATTGCTGGTGGGAGTGCAAACTTATACAACCACTTTAGAAATCAATCTGATGCTTTCTCAGACATTGAAAATAGTGTTACTTCAAGACCCAGCTCTACCATTCCTGGGAATATATCAAAAAGATGCTCCACCATTCAACAAAAATATTTGCTCAACTGTGTTCATAGCATCTATATTCATAATGGCAATAACAGAGAAACAAACTACACATCTCTCAACCAAACCATTGTTTTACAGAAATTGTGGTACATTCACACAATGGAATGCACCTCGGGTATTTTAAAAAAACAAGGAAATTATAAAATTTTCAGGCAAGTAGATGGAACTAAAAATGATCATCCTAAGTGAGTTATTCCAAAACCAGAAAGACATGCATGGTATATACTCACTTGTAAATGGTAATGGCCATAATATAGGATAAACATACTACAATCTACAGACCTAAAGGAGCTAAATAAAAAGGAGTACCCTATGGAAGATGGTCAAGTCTTATTCAAAAGGGCAAATAGAATCGACACCAGAAGTGACTGAGGAGAGGGAAGAGAATGAGAGCCTAACAAACATATCCTCCGAAAGACTCTGCCCAGGAGGGGATCGAAGCAGATGCTAAGATTCACAGCCAAACTTTGGGTAGAGCACAGGGAATCATAGGAAAGAGTGGGAGGATAGAATATAGAAAGACCCAGAGCTGGCAGGACCTCCATAAGAAGACCAACAAGGACAACAAATCTGGGCCCATGGGGACTTGGAGAGATTGATGCACCCACCAAAGACCATTCATGAAGAGGACCTAGACCGCTGCTCAGATGTAGCTGATAGGAAGCTCAGTCTCCATGTTCTATCCGTAGTAAGGGGAGAAGGTGCCTGCTCTGACATGGACTCTGTTGTCTGCTATTTGATCACTTCCCCTTGGTGGAGGGGGCATTGCTATGCCACAGAGGATGAGGATGCAGGCAATCCTAGTGAGACTTGATAGGCTGGGTTCAGATGGTAGGAGAGGAGGGCTCCCTGTATCTGAGATATTGGAAATGGCATAAAGGAGAAAGAAGAATGGAGGGTGAGACTAGGAAGAGACGAGAGAGAGGATTACAATTGGGATGTTAAGTGAATAAATTATTTTTAATTTAATTTATTTATTTATTACAATGTGTTCACTTTGTATCCTTGCTGTAGCCCCTCCCTCATATCCTCTCAGTCCCACCCACCCTCCTTCTTCTGCCCCTATTCCCTTTCTCTAGTCTTCTAATTGAGGAGGAACTCCTTCCCTTTTAGCTTATCAGGTCTCATCAAGGATAGCTGCATCATCTTCCTCTGTGGCATTGCAAGGCTGCAACACTTAGGAGGAGGTAATCAAAGGCTCAAGTTCATGTCAGAGAATAAATTAAAAAAAGACAAATTTAAATTAAAAATAAATTAAATGTGAATAAAACAAACGAATAAAATAAAAAAATACAACAGGTAAGAAGAGCGTCACAAACCCACAATTCAATGTCTCAGAAAGCTCAGATAGTGTTAGTGTCAATGAATAAATGCCATCCTAAGAAATTAAATATACTCCCTGCCAATATTTCAAATGCAAGATGTTGATGAAGATCAACACAATAACCTATGCTTACATATACAAAACAAAACAAAATAAATACCTAAATCCGTATATTCCATGCTCAGCAGCCAATGATGGTGATGTTGATGCCAGGCATGTTGGCCTACATTTAAGCCCAACACTTGAGTGGAGTTAGAGCTGTAAGTTCAAAACTAGCCTGTCTACATACAAACTTTCAGGGAACATTCAGGATTTACGGGACAGTATGACAACACACAACATGCTGATAATCAGATTAGAAGAAGAAGGATGAGATCAAAGGTCCAGAAGACATTTTCAACAAAATCATACAAGAAAAATTTCTTAACCTAAAGAAGAAGATGTCTATCAAGGCACACGAAGCATACAAAATATCAAAGACACTGGACCAGAAAAGAAAGTCCTCTTACCAGAGAATAATCAAAACTCTAAATATACAGAATGAAGAAAGAATATGAAAAGCTGCAACTAAAAACAAACAAAGAAACCAAACTAACCAACCAATCAGACAAACCAAAACAAACAAAAACCAACCAAAAAAAAGGCAGATCTATTGGAATTAATCCTGTATTCTCAGTAAAAATGCTAGAAGTTGAAGGGCTTAGACACAGTGCTTCTGATTCTAAAAAACTACAGAAGCCAACACAAATTACTAACTATGCCCAGAAACTTTCAATCACCAAATGGGGAAAATAAGATGTTCCATAAAAAGGTCAATTTTAAATAATATGTATCTATAAATACAGCCCCACTCAAGGTGCTAAAACCACCACCACCACCAAAATAACAATCACTGTTCAATGATATCTCTTAATAACATTAACCCAAATTCACCAATAAAAAAACACAGACTCACAAAATGGATGATAAAATAGAATCCACCCTTTTTCTAAATACAAAAAAATACAGCTTCACATCAAGATAGACATTATCTCAAGGTAAAGGTTTGGAAAAAGATATTCTAAATAAGTGGACTGGAGTATCAAGCTTGTATATCAATTTTAATATCCAATGAAACAGCTTTCAAAAACCTAATCAAAAGATGGCAAAGGACATGATGTATTCAAAAAATCCAGCAATATAACATTTCAATACTTAACATGTATGCTCCCAACCTAAGAGCACCTAAGTTATAAAAGAAACACTTCTGCAGTGCTTGCATCACATCCTGGCCCTCATAAACTGATAGGGAAAGACTTCAATATATCACTCTCACCAATGGACAGTTCCTCCTGACCAAACTGAACAGAGAAATGCTCCAGCTAACATCAAAAATCTAAATATACCCAAATAATATTTACAGAACATCTACCCAAGCATAAAAGATTGTTCCTTCTTCTCAGCAAATCATATATTGCTCTCCAAAATTGATGATATACTTGAACAGTGGAAGTCTCAAAAGATATAAGAAATTTGCAATAACCTCCTGCATCCTATCAGACCACTAAGGTTTAAAGCAGCACATCACCAATAACAAAAACAATAGAAAGCTTACGAACTCATAGAAATTCAACAACTCTCTACTGAATAAAAAATGGATCAAAACTGAAATAAAGAAATTAAAGACTTTCTAGAAGTAAATGAAATGAATACACAGCATATCAAAACTTATAGTACACAATGTAAATGTTGAACAGAAGACAGTTCATAGCATTAAGTACATTCAGAAAAAAATAAACAGAAAGATCTCTTAGTAGCAACTTAACAGCACACCTAAATACTCTAGAAAAAAAGAAGTAAACATAACTAAAAGGAGTAGACAGTGAGAAACTACTGAACTGTGTCTTCACTGGTAAAACCGAAAGTTTTAACAGGAAAAGAAAGGTGGATCCTATCAAAATTGATAATGATAAGATTTGAATAGTAGAGATCTTCTGAATAAGCAGAGGTAACTCTTCATCAGAGACCTTGGTCATTGAGTCCAAACAAACTTATAAAGACTAGTGATTTCTTCTTAAATAAAAAATGGGTATGGGGCAGGGTTTTGATGTAATCTTTTCAGGAGAATAAAAACATCCAACTAAATAATATGGATACCACTGGACCACCACATGAAACTTCTGAAGAAAAAGGACAGAATATGTCACCAAAAGAATATGCCCAAAGAAAAGGAGTAACTGGTCAAGTGGTATCACTAACCTTAATGTTGTCTCTTCGGCCTTTTACAGACATAAGTGCAAATTGTCTTTATGTGCTTGCTAAAGGACAATCCAAAATCTCTAACTCTAATATCAGAAAAGCCACCTGGTAAGAAATAGAGGAAAACAGAAAAATAAATGAAGACTCTATTGCCACTAATCTCATAAATCTTCTGGCATGATGTGACTTCTGTACTCTCCACAAACTTCAACAATCAAGAATATGTTCAGTATTTGTGGGAGAAAAAAGCCAAAAACATAAGCCTAAAATATAGCCAATTTTACATGAAAAAACCTAAAGAAACTCTAACATGAAAAATGTACACTGGATCAGAGATACCTTTGATTTTTTTAAATTTAATACAAATTAAATAAACACAGATTTCACAACTCCTACAAGACAAACTCAAAGTACACCAAAACTGTTATATTTTTGACTTTGCAGCTACTCCTAATGTCCTTTCCAGAGAGTCCTTTTGTTCTGGATGTCTCTTAGAAAGTGGAGGTGATCAAAAAGATGAGCTATGGCTTTCAGTCCCTCATGTCGCCTTGTGGGTTCAGGCACATCTCTGCCCTTGCCAACACTCACACCCAAAACAAAGTTGGAGAATAATTTAATGTTTCCTGCTGTGTGGATTATGTCACAAGATGTGGAATCTGCCCTATTCACTTATCTAAAACCAGGCACACCTGACACGGACAAAATTTTGCACCTCAGAAAATCCTTTTGAACCCAAGAATTCAATTTTCCTGAATTACACCAGTGTGTTCATTGATAGTTGAAAGGTAAAAAATAAATTTAAAAAAAAATAAGCAAGTATTGCTTAAGATGACCACCACCACTTTTTTTTTACCACTTTCAAAACTATTTATAAAATTTGTTACACAAAACCATGTGTGGAATATAACATGAGGCATTTCTAGAAATGAGACTTTCAGTTTTCCAATCTATCTATCTAATGCACAGCAAAAGCAATGCCTGGGTGTGCACACTAGATAGTGATACTATAAGCACCACAACTTTCTACTGCCCAAGCCACAGGGTCCCCTCCTCCTTGAACAGTCAACACTCAAGAAGGGTAAGAGGACAAGGATCTCTGCTGAAGTCACCACATGGAAAACAACAGAATCAGAGTCTGAAACACAGCCCATCTCGGTCAAAGCAGAATAGGCCGTGATAGCTTAGCAGACCTGCTCTGCCTGGCCTGGGAACAATGGCCCCTCACTCACCATGGCATGGGCTCTGGTCTCATTCACAGCTCCCTACAGCTACATCAGAGTACAATCCCAGAACAAACCCATAAGCTACCTCCCACTGTTGGTCCTTACTGCTAGTCCCATGCAGACTCTCTCATTAGCTTGGACAATACAGCTGAGTCTCAGGACAGTAGTAGCTCTTCTACCAGTGTATAAAAGATCAACTGATGCAGATAGCAGAGGTATTCTAGCTTTGCCCCAACCCCTAGGGGCTCACAGAACCCTAGTGTTGTTATAAAAAAATGAAAATCCCAATTGTTTGAGTTTACCAATACAGACCCAGGAGCTAGGTACTGGGGAGAAAACCTGGTAGTTCAGAAAGTCAGATAAAGCATCCATCTGACCCTGCTACTCACCTCACATCTAAGAGGAAAAAGCTCCAAAAGCTCACCAGTTCAGATGACAGCTCAGGGGGGATAGGCCAAACTAATCCAACACCAAAGGCGTTCTAGCTCAAAGCTCAAAAAGCCCCATAGCTACCAAGCTAAAACTCCTTCCACTTTTACACTCTGTCTTAAATACATTTCAGCTGAAATTTCCACTTACTCTTTAATCCCTGTCAGCTGGCTTCTTGCTTTGCCTCTTGACCTAGGGTTAACATTATTTAATCCTATGCACAGGGAGCTTTTGAATTAAAGGTATGTTCCAGGGCTGACGGATTCATACCATAATCACCTGTTTAGAATAAATGGAAAGTTCTTGGAATTAAGATTTGTGTTAGGGCTCAACCATACCAAACAAAGCCCAGGTTTTTACAGTTCACAATCTAAGGAATCACACTGGGATCAAATCCTGCAACACCCTCATTTTGGAAATAATTTAAAATACAGTCTTCCACTCTCCCAGGGCACCTGTTCATTTTCCATGATACAGGTAATTTATGTTACACACTCAGTGTCCAGTGCATTCATCTCTACCTCATAGTTGGGAAGTCCTTCATCGAAACTTCAGTCAAAGACAAACAGTAACAACCATTAAAGAAACAAACGGCCATGAATTCGAATCAAGGAGTAGTTAAGCTCATCGAAAATGAGATATAAAACAAAAAGGATGTGGCTGTTCCTAGGTATGTTGGAGTAGAAAGTTTATTATAGATAGACACAGGGAAATGTGGGACAGTCTAGAGTTGACATGACCCTGAGCTATGTGAGAAGAGAGGACAGAGGGAAGTAGAGAGCCAGAACAAAGGGCCAGGAGGATAAATGATAAATGAAAAAGACCAGGTAACCAAAACGGTTAGAATACATAAGGGAGGACAGCTGGGAGGAGGGCAGCTTAACTCCTGGGCTAGAGAACTCTGTTTGACACCCATACCTTGTAACAGGTAAGGACTGAGGGATGCTGGGAGAACCTGACAGCCAAATCTGCTTTGATTGTTAAGTAGCCACCTTAAGGATTTATCCCATCTTTTGAGATGTAAGAGTAGAGAGGAATGAGAAAGTTGAAACGATTTCATTATAATCTTAAAAATTATTTTTAAAAGTTGAAAATGGCTTTATGGTCCAATATTCTTCAGGGAATTCAAGTATGTATTAGAGCACACAAAATATTACTCACACCTTTTCTCTCTCAGGTTGTGCATTTTCAAATGGGGGGAGGGGAAAGCATTCCTGCTAGGCACTACCACCCCACTTTGTCCAGATCTTCTGTGTGTTTGAACTAGTGTAACTGTAAAAATTTGCTTTCCAGAAACAAGTTCAGCAACTAATCCATATTCTTGATTCTCTTTGTGTATAACTCCCAGCCCTAAGTATACACTTTTCACATTTACTGACCATCTAAAATTGATTACCATTATCATTGCCATCTTCCCTCTTCCCCTCCCTTTCTGTGTTGTGACAACACCAGCTTCAAAGTAGCTCAGTGAGCTCAATTCTTACACAGGTCTCGCTTTATTTGTAATCACCCAGCTCCAAACAAACAAACAAACAAAACCCAGGGAAGTCAGTGGACACTCATTCACTGATCTCTTTTACTTCACACTAACCAGTCAGGGCCCACCTGAAAAGAGTTGGAGGATTATATTGTAGGCACTGGGCTGTAGAGGTAGCATTCAGTGTTCAAATAAAGTGTAAACTACATAACATGTGAAAGGCTGATCTACAGGAGACATTGCTTTAAACAAAAACAAAAATCAAAGCACTAAAGAAAAAGGAATGAAATTCTTAATGACTGGGGATTATCAGAGAATATTAACTAATAGACTAGAGCAGTGATTCATCAACAAAATAAAATTTAGTAATACCAACAACTGACTTATTTATTTATTTATTTATTTATTTATTTATTTATTATGTATACAGTGTTCTGCATGCATGTACACTTGCACGCCAGAAGAGAGCACCAGATTTCATATAGATGTTGTGAGCCACCATGTGGTTGTTGGGAATTAAACTTGTGATCTCTGAAAGAGCAGCCAGTGATCTTAACCTCTTAGTTGAAAAATACACATAGCATACTGACTTTGAAAAACACAGGTCAATCTCTTGTAGAGTGAAAGCCATTAATAAGATACTGTTTAATGTTGTCCCTGTGTACAATATTAGCTGCTGAGACCTGTAACCTGACAGACACAGCTTTATCCACTAGCCTGTGGCTCAAATTTGAACTGACAGAACTATTTCAATGAGGATTGTACATATGGGCATAGGAAAGTCCATTAATTTGAAATTCAATATTCACTGGATCAAGCTACCTGACCCAAATTGTACACCCACCAATCTGGTCTGTTTTCATTCACATTCATGAATTAATAAATACACGTTGGAAAATTACAAATTAAAAGAACTCATCCTGCCACATTTCTAGATAATCCTGGTCAGCAAACATGTGCATCCTCCGATCCTAATCTCTAACAGGCCTGGTTATCATACTACTTATTTGTGTAGTGTTTTACAGGCAGTTTTCCCTCGGCTAAATTCTAGTTTCTCAGCAATAGTAAATACTTTACATCATCAGTTCTACTCTTCTATATCATAGCTTGATATTGGAGTGCTTTCTGACACAGGACATATCATTTACAACCCCCACAAAATCCAAATGGATCTTTTAGAACTTAGAGAACCTACCTGACACCCCCAAAGATCACCAGGAACTAGGACTAAAAAAGGTCACCTAAAGGTCACCAGACTAGTGACTCTACCCCAAGATCACCAGGAATTGGGCCATGTCATAAGATTCCCTACCCAAGGAACAGTCTGAGGATAACCACAAGGACGGAAAAGTATCTTAAAGTGGGACAATTGTGCTGAGCACCCTACCAACCTTGTAGAAGATTCAATGACACAGAAAATACCTAACATTCCTGAGGCCTAGAGTTATGTTAGCTAGCCAATCACTTGATAAAAAGCTTGCCCTTGCTGAATGTCACCCAATCCTTTAACTGTTAAACTACAACTTCCTGGTCCTTCCTCAGACCCCAATCAAAACCCTGCCATGCAGCTGCTCAGGGCTCTCCTCTCTGATCCATTGTGTTGGTAATGATGGAGAGACCCAGCTTAAGCCCAAATAAAACTCTTTGCTCTTGCATATATGGTCCAGCTCCTGATGATCTTTGGTGACCCTAAGTGCTGGCCATAACATATGGGTTCTCATATTGGATTCCCAAGTCTCCCAAGCACCCCCAGCACATGGAGCTGAACAACAGCCAGTAAGTGAGCACTCTGTCAGTATCTCTCTGTGTCTGGCTCTGTGTTTCTGTAGTTTCTTTTTTCAAGACTCGAGGCAAAATGTGTAATCTGTGTGGTCAGAAAGGTTAGAGCTGATGCTTTGGACAGCTGTGGGGCAGAGGGGGCCTGGAAGACTTTCCAGACCCCCCTCAAAGAGGCACATTTGTAAAGGTAATTGAGTACTGAGTTTTCTGTGATCTCTGGACCTCAGAGAGGATGAATGTGCCCCTATCTGTAAAGGGTGGTAGAGTACCCAGTTTTCTGTGATCTCTGGATCGTTGGACAAGGACAATGCAGGTATCTCCTGTAGCAGAGATTCTCTGATATCCTACTTTCATTTTTTTCCACTGCAGGAATGGTGGAATCTGCTGTCTAGCTCTGTGTATTTTTCTGCTGCACAAGCAATGGGATCTAGCTGTTTGTGTCTTGTTTAACTGTTTTGTCCCTTGTTGCCATTTTTTTGTCTCTGAGACTGACTGAGGACATGGGACAGAATCCTTCTATCCCTCTAGACTTGATTCTTTCCCATTTCAGGGAAGCTTGAGCTATGCTCCACAGGCTCCCATGAGAGTGGCAAGGAGGTGCCAAAAGATGGATACAGTATGTGGAGCCCCAGGCTTGGCACCTCTGCCAATGTTCTCTGGTCTCTGGTCTGGCAGAGCTTAGCCACTACTCTGGCCTCAGGTCTGGCAGAGTTTGGATGCTGCTCTGGACTGTGATCTGGCCGAGATTTGCTGCTGCTGTGGTCTCTGGTCTGGCAGAGTTTGGCTGGTGTTTGGACTCTGGTCTGGTAGAGATCAACAGATATTTTACTGCGTCATTCTCTGGTCTGGCTGAATGCAGGACACCATTCCAAACTCTGGTGTAGTTGGTTGGATCCTGATTTCGGTGTAGGTCACCACTTATGGAACAGGATAGAGGGCCCATAGAGAGACAGGTCACTGTTTTGAGTTTTGGTATTTTCTTCTTCCATTTTCTTTACACGCATTGTACCCAGTGCATTTTTTCTTGTGTTGTTCTTTTGCGGTTTTGTTTGCTTGTGATGGTCTCAGTGGGCTGGTGACAAAACAGTTGTGATCCATTGTGACTTTGCCTGCCCCATACTGCCAGCGCTACAAGCTGGGGCACCTCTGGTCTCCTGTGGGAGCACACATTTCCACATGGTTGGCTGGGAAATCTCGGTTGGAGAGGGATCGGTATGCAGAAAATCCTGTTGGGCTGGACCATGTTGCCTCCTTGCTTTTTCTCTGAGGAAAGTTGGTGACATGAGGTTAGCTCTGGCTTGGAACAATGATCGCCAAATAATGCTTTTACCTGAAGCGTATTATAGTTATTACTATTATTATTACTTGGTTAGGGTCCCCTGTACCCCAGCCTGGCCTTATACTAAACAGCTTAAATTTCTGATCCATCTGATCCACCTCTTATCAACTGAGCTACACTCCCACCATGTGCTTCTCAAAAAGAAATAACAAAGATTAAAGAGGAAGCCAGAGGGGCTGAAGAGATGGCTTAGTGATGAAAAATACTTTCTGTATTTTTCTGTATTTTTTGTGGGGCTGGAGGGATGCCTCATTCCTTAAGAGGACTGGCTGCTTTTTGTCATGAGTTCAATTCCCAACAACCACATGGTGGCTCACAATGAAATCTGTTGCCCTCTTCTCGCATGCAGGTGTATATGAAAACACAACATTGTATACATAATAAATCTTAGAACAAAGCAAAACATTCTCTACTTTTTTTTTTTGCAGAGTTCCTAGCATGTCCATGGTGGTTCACAATCTTCTGTAACTCCTGTTACAGAAAATTTGATGCCATATGGCCTCCTGGGATATAAGGCACACATGTGGTACACTTATATACATACAAGTAAAATAATCTTATCACTCATCTAAAGAAAAGATAAAAATACCCCCTCAAAATAAAAGAGGTCAGCAGGCATGGTGGCACACACTGGATCTCAGTGATTTTGAGGCCATCCTGGTCAACAGAGCTAGTCCAGTCCAGGCAAAGCTACACAGGGAGATTCTGTCTTGAAAAGCAAAGCAAAACAACCAACCAACCAAAACAAACAAACAAATAAACAAAACAAAACAAAAACTATCATAAAGCAAGTGTGGTGACACATGCCTGTAAATGGAGCAACAGGGAGGTCAGGAATGAAGGTCAACCTGGACTATATGAAACTCGGTCTCAAAAACAAAACAGCAGCAGCAACAACAAAACAGCACAAGAATCTGAGTGCCTGAGATGCTTTGGGACATTCAAATTTTTATCTTAATTCCTGGCTACATAGGAAGCTATTGAGGAGTGTAGTTCTTTGAATGAAAATGACCCCTACTATCTCATATGTTTGAAAATCTGGTCTCCCATTGGTGGAACAATTTTGGAAAAATAAGTGTGATCTTGTTGAAGAGGTGTGTCACTGTGGGTCAGCTCTGAGGTTTTAAAATCCCACACATTCTCAGTTAGCTCTTTGCCTCATACTTATAGATCAGGATGTAAGCTCTGAACCACTGTTCTCTCTGGTGCTCTGTCTGCCATTACTGTCTGCCACCATGGTCCCTGCCATGATATTCATGGACTTATCATCTGAAACTCTAAGTACCCAAACAACTGTTTCTTCTATAAGCTGCTTTGGTCATGATATCTTAGCATAGTGATAGAAAAGTAACTAAGACAAGTGGTTTGAAAATAGGATAGAAATGATTTAGTGTACACTTATCTCAAAGATCTTTTTGTCCTATAAACTTAATAGTAAGATTACAAAAATTTAAACATACACACACTTTTATGCACTGCCTGTGGATGGGTCCATATGGTCTTGTTCTTGATTCCCAGCATAATTTAAAGGGGAAACTTACACAATGTTCTGAGCCCTTGATGTCCTGCAGATGAAGTAGGAGGATGTCCTCAAGTGCCTTGCCACAGGAACCCAGTTAGGTGGCAGGAACCTTGACTTTCAGATGGAGCAATGCATCTACAAAAGGAAAGTGATGGTATCTACATCATAAATCTGAAAAGGACCTGTTGCTTGCAGCTCAGGCTATTGTTGCCATTGAGAACCTTGCTGATGGCAGTGTCATCGCCTCCAGGAACACTGGTGAGCAAGCTGTGCTGAAGTTTGCCGCTACCATTGTAGCCACTCCAATTGCTGCCCCCTTCACACCTGGGATCTTCACTAACCAGATGCAAGCAGCTTCAGGGAGCCATGGCTTCTAGTGGTAACTGATCTCAGGGCTGAAACCAGCCCTTCCCAGAGGCTGCTTAGGTCAACCTGCCTACCATTGCTCAGTGCAAGACAGATTCTCTGCACTATGTGAACATTGCCATCCACGTAACAAGGGAGTTCACTCAGTGGTGGATGCTGGCCGAGGAAGTACACCTCATGCATGGCACTATCTTCTGTGAGCAGTCATGGGAGGTTATGCTTGATCTTTACTTCTACATATACCCAGAGGAGACTGAGAAAGAATAGCAGGCTGCTGCTGAGAAGGCCATGACCGAGGAGGAATTCCAGGGTGAATGGACTGTGCCAGCTCCTGAGTTCACTGTCGCTCATCCCGAGGTGGCAGACCGGTCTGAGGGTATGCAGGTGCCCTCTGTACCCATCCAGAAGTTCCCTACTGAAGACTGGAGTGTCCAGCCAGACACTGAGGACTGGTGAACAGCTCCCACAGCATAGGCCATTGATTGGGTTGGAGCCACCCCTGAGGGGTCCTGAGCTCCTCTGCAGAAACCTGTGCAAACAGAAAAGGTGGAATGAAAATAAAGTTCCTAAAAGCTGAAAATATGCACACACACACACACACACACACACACACACACACACACACACTTTAGAAACAATAGTTTTGAGTGTTGGGTGTAATGGTACACTTCTGTAATCCTGGCTCTTAGGAGGTTGGGGCAGAAGGATGGTGAACTTGGGCTATGTAGTGAGATCATCTCAACAATAATGACAAGACTAGAACAACTAGAGATTGTTTTGAGGCTGGGGTATGTAGCTCAGTGGTAAATCATGTGCTAAGCATGCACAAGGTGGTTCTAGGTTTCATTGTTATCTCCAAAATACCAAACAACCAAAGCAGAATATTGGGGCTGGAGAGATGACTTGGAGGCTAATAGAACTGGCTGTCCTTCCAGAGGACCTGAGTTCAATTCCTGGCAACCACATTGTGGTTCACAACCAACTATACAGGGATCTGATGCCCTCTTCTGGCATGCAGGTGTATATGCATGTAGAGAACTCATAGACATAAAAATCAAAATCAAAAAAAGAAAAAAAAATGGGCCGAAGAGATGGCTCAGAGGTTAAAAGCACTAGCTACTTTTCTAAAGGTCCTGAGCTCAATTCCCAGCAACCACCCCCCCCTCTCTACTCCAGCATGCACACAGACTGCACCAACAGAGTCAGCTTTGTGGAAACATACCCTGTTCAGGTACTAGGGATCTGCACTCAGAGGAGCCCACCTTTGTTCTAATGCTCTGCTAAAGCTTTTGAAATCTTTAACTTTTGAACAAGGGATCCTTCACTTTTGTTTTGCACTGGACTCTGCAAATTATGTAACCAAGGCCTGTGTACCAAATATTCAGTCTATATAAGAACAGCCTGCAAAGCCTCTCAGTACCACTGTGACCACTGCAGTCCCAGATATTTCGAAAAAAAAATGTCAAGACACAATGGCCTAAGATACAGTCTGTCAGCCATCTCTGGATTTCTCTTTCCTGCACTCCAAACATAGTTCAAACTGAAAATGTGTGCTTGGTACACTAACTTTTTTTTTCTCAAAATAGGGCTTTTCTGTGTAGACCAGGCTGGCCCTGAACTCAGTGCGACCCACCTGCCTCTGCTTCTCTGAGTGCGGGCTCACAGGTGTGTGCCACTGCTCCAGGCTTACAGACTTAATTTTAAGACTGGGTCAATATCTTGCTTTTTGTCTTTAGGTTTTCTATATAAGGACTTGGAACATAGCTCAGTTGGTAAAGTGCTTGCCTTGCATCCATCAAACCTCGTGTTTTGTACACACCTGTAATCCTAATAAGGAGGTGCAGTCAGGGGCATCAGAAGTTCAACATCATCTTAATGTGCTTGGAATTTTTGAGGCTAGCCTGAGATAAGTAAAACCTGATTTTAAAAAATAAGTTTTACATATAAAAAGCCATTTTTTTACACACATGGAACCAATGAAGAGGGAAAAGGGTAAGGAAGGTATTATAAACTATCAAGATGGGAAATGACAATGATGTGAGTGTGAAATGGACATGTGGGAAGTAGGAGCAACAGGACTGAAAGACGAATGTGGGCCTGAGTGAAAGGCCAGTATCGAGGGTAGCAGTCATTGAGATTTTTGCTTAGGCAACTGTGTGTTTTGAGATATGGCAGTCATCAGGGAAATTTCCACATCTCTCAGTCTCCTAAGTTATGGATTGGGAGAAGAAATCTGAAGGAGCCCTGGTTGTGGCTGCAGGAAATGTGATCAAATCCAACTCTCAGACTGCCTGCCTAAACTGTAGTGGCTAACCACAGCAAGCATTGGCAATGACTGTACAGTGAAACCACTTACCCCACCACAGTCCACATGGGGAGTATCAGGCTGAGAAATCCCCCCCACAAAGGAATCAGCTTCATCTTGTCTTGTAAGGCAAGAAAGGCTGTCTTCTCTCTTGCATAGCTTTATCACTTGAGGCTCCCAGCCCTCAGCAAAACAAATCTGGACTTGGATTTTTCTCTCCCTTGTTAGTGAAAGATGATGGTAGTTATCTTAGGGGGTGGAATGGCCTTTAGCCAGCCTCATCAATCAGGCTGTCCTGTCCAGGCTTATTAGTTTCAGCAGCCTGGCAGTTGTTAGGTGAGAAACCAAAGTATATCTTCAGTGGATGTTAATGTGTTCATGCATAGATAGAAACACACAGTACTTTTAGGCCTTTACCTTATGTCATGGGAAAACTTCATTTACAAAACAGCCATTTAAATGTCCACTAGTCTATCTAAGACATTAATAGAATAAACATAGTCAAGAAGGTAGTTCTCAATTCTAGATTTGGAAAACAACTTCGATAAAGAAAAAGAAAGAAATTAAAATAAACTTGCAAGTTGGGAATGTAGTTTAGTATTAGTAGAACAATGATTAGATGAACAATGATTACCTCAGGTTAATGTCAATATTTTCAAAGAGAATTTAAACAATATGCATTTAAAGAGTAAATGGGGGCTGGGGAGATGGCTTAGTGGTTAAGAGAACTTGATTCTCATCCAAAGAACTAAGTTCAGTTCCTAGCATCCATGCTGGATGCTCACAGTTGTCTCTCCCTCTAGATCTGGGGTCTCTGACACTCTCTTTTGGTCATCACATGCACACACATACATACGTACACACAAAGAGTTATACACACACAAAATAAACATAGATCTTTTAAAAAAGATAAAATGAGAACCCTATCATTACAAAGTCAACCCAAAATGGATCAAAGGCCAAAATATAAGAGCTATAAGTGTGTAAAGGTTACATAGAAGTGAACTTTCATGATGTTAAATTCAATAATTAATTTTTAAATATGACACAAAAATCATAGAAAACCAATAAAACTTTGGACTTCATCAAAGTAAAATACTTTTTTGAACCAAAGTGTAATATCAAGAAGATAACATGACAGTCTACAGAAAGAAAGTCTGCAGAGTTTTTATTTGACAGAAGTCTAGTTTTTAGAATAACAAACACAACAAAAACAAACAGGGCTGGGCTAGGGATATGGCTCAGTACAACAGAGCTTGCCTAGCATGGGGGAAGCCAAGGGTTAGACACCTCAGCAGGGTGTGGTAAAGGTGTAGTTAGGCAGAGGACTAGAATAGATATTTCTCCAAGGAAGATTTAGAAATGGCAGACATACAGAGGAAAATATGCTGAACACCATGAGTCATTAAAGAAATATAAATCAGGAGGACAGTAAGACATCTACTCAGCTAGGCCTGGTGGTTAATTCAATGCTGTTAACCTCAGTATTGGGGGTGAAAATTAGGCTGGAGGATCCAGAGTACAAGAGTAAACTAGGTCACAGGTTAGTTGGGTCTCTAGTGAGACCCTGTCTTAAGAGCAACAGCATAAATTAATAATTCACACTTATTGGGCCAGGCAGTGGTGGCACACTCTTAATCCCAGCACTCACTCAGGAGTACAAGGCAGAGAGATCTCTGAGTATGAGGCCAGCCTGGTCTACAGAGTGAGTTTTAGGACAGCCAGGGCTACACAGAGAAAACCCCCCTTTTTTTAAACAAGCTAAAAAAGTAAAGCAAAACAACAAAATCCCAAACAAACAAACAAACAAACAGTAATCTATACCTCTTAAGATATCTATAATATTTAAAAAGGAAACAACTGCTGACAAAGATATAAAGATAGAAATAAAGTTAGAATTCTTGTTCAGTGTTGGTAGGTAAAATCATTACCATATGTAATTTACTACTGTCCATTAGTGCTACTCTTAAGGATATACCAAGAGAATTGCAAACTGGTACTCAGGCACTTTTTTTTTCTTTTAAGATTTATTCATTTTATGTATGTGAGTGCTCTATCTGTATGTACACTTGCATGGCAGAAGAGGGCATCAGATCTCAGTACAGATGGTTATGAGCTACCATGTGGGTGCTGGGAATTGAACTCAGGACCTCTGAAAGAGCAACCAGTACTCTTAACCACTGAGATATCTCTTTAGCCCCACTCACATATTTTCTATACATGGTCATGGCGCTAGACAGAAACAATGCTCTAAATCACCAGTGGATAACCAAGGCCTGATTTGTACATAGAGAAGAGGGTTATTCAACAGTAAAGGAGAATGCAGTACTGATGCTCTGATATAGTACAAGGCAGCACTAATGATAGAGCATGGATAAAACTAGGAAAAAAGCCAGGTGGTGGTGTGATGGCTCACACATTTAATCCCAGCACTCAGGGGGCTGAGGTAGGCAGATCTCTGTGAGTTCAAGGTCAGCCTTGTCTACAAAGAGAGTTCCAGGACATCCAAGGTTACACAGAGAGACCCTCACTCAAAATATCAACCAACCAACCAACCCAAAAGCAAAACCCCAAAACCTAGGAAACAATATTCCAGACAAGATTAATTCAAGTTATAAGAAACAGGCAAACCCATAGAATCAGAAAGTGAGTGGTTATTGCCAGGGCCTAGAGAGAGAAATGGTAGTGTATATTTAATGGATTTTGGGTGGGTGATGAAAATGGTTTGAAACAAGACAGCTGTATTCATTGTCCAATGGTGAGATATATTAAATGCCAATGGAGTGTATATCTACGTTTATGATATATAAATTTATTCCAAGTATAAAAAGATTGTTTATTTTATGTGTATGGATTTTGCATGTCTCTGACATGAACTGACTGGCCTGTTCTTTGTTCACCTCCCCTTTAGGGAGCAGCCTTACCAGGCCACAGAGGAAGACAGTGCAGCCAGTCCTTATGAGACCTGATAGACTAGGATCAGAATGAAGGGGAGGAAAACCACCCCTAATCAGTGGACTGGCAGAGGGGCATGGGTGGAGAAGGGAGAGGGTGAGTGGGATTGGGAGAGAAGGAGGGAGGGAGCTACAGGGGGGATACAAAGTGAATAAATTGTAACTAATGAAAATTAAAAAAAATAAAAAAGAAATAAAAAATAAACTCAATCGACTAGGATAATCTCTAGACTGGACAAAGAGCCCCATGAATTTATCTGATTGCACTTTTGCAATAGAGCAACTTGGAAGTTAATACCTGTTTCAGCTACCAGAGCTTTGAAACAAAAAAGCAGTGAAATTCAGGTGGGCAGGGCTCCCTGGGGAGCGACAGGACCATTTCAGGAGGATCCCTGGGATGCCCTGTTCTTAGGTGGAACCCAACTCTCTTGGGCACTCAGAGGAAAGCCCAAGGTGAACGCTCCCAGCCCAGGAATCCCAGAAACCATAGGTGTCTCTGAAGATTGCTCAAGTCTTTTTCCCCCCTGGCCAGCTCGGTGGCATGTTTCTAAAATCCCAATCTGCACAACATAAACAGAAAACGTGCAGCCAGAAAGCCTCGGTGGTGCAAATTACAAGCTTCCAGCAGAGGGCGGGAGAATCTTTGCTGCGCGGCCAGTGGCAAGCAGGCAGCAAAGAGCAAGCTTTCCAGTGACCTCACGATCCTCCAAGCCCTTCTCCTCCCACTGCAAAAGGGAGAGAGAAGGCGGAAGGAAAGACCCCTGATAGAGGAAAATAAAGAATAGGGGAGGGGGGCGTTGAGGCAGAGAGCGGACTCTAAGAGCTCCCCCTCGGAGCAGCCGCCCACTTCCTGAGCCCAGGGTCCAAGCGGCCTCGGGGAAACCCGAAGGCCGAGCCCTCTCAGATGGGGCGGGGGAGGGGCTTGCGCGAGGCGCAGCGCAGGCGCAGTGCGCGCCTCCATTGTCAAGCTTGGCGTAAACGCCGTTGCTATGGCTACAGACGCTAAAGGGAAAACGCTGGGCTCTCCTGGGCCTGGTGGGCGGTGGCGGCGAGGGCTGGTGGACCGGAACCCGCTTCCCTGGCACGATGGCGGCGGTCATGGCTCAGCTAGTGGACTACTTCATCATGGTAGGCTGAGACCAGGAGAAGCCAGGTAAGGGTGTGGAGCGGGTGCCTCCTAGGCTCCGCCTCCGCCCCGGGCTCCGCGTCCCTCCTCCCCCGGGCTCCGCCTTCACCTCCCAGGGCTCCGCCTTTCTCCGCTTCCAGGCCCCTCCCCGTCTCCGCTCCGAGCTCCGCCTCCGCCTCCACTAGGCTCCGCCTCTGCTACTGCGGGCTCCGCCTCCCTCATCTTCCGGGCTCCTCCCCCTTCTCCGCCCCGGGCTCCGCCTCCGCCCCCTCGGGCTCTGTCCCTGCCCTGGGCTCCTCCCCTTCCTCCGCCTCTGGGCTCAGCCTCCGACCCTAGCAGCCATCCATTGGGCTAGATGGTGCTGGGCCTGGCGTCCTGGCTGGGAGGCGAGGAGGAGAGACGGTTGTGTCCCGCGGTGGAGGAGCGGCGGGTCCACGGGTGTCGGCCATCTCGGAGCGGTTGAGTCTGGCTGGCTGTCGGCATATGTGAGGGACCCGCAGGACGGCGGTTGTGGAGGAGGCCAGGGTTGTGCAGTTGGAGGCTGGTGGGCTGGCCGGGTCGGGAGAGCCTGCCCGAGTTCCTCCATGAGCTTCTGTGGAGGCTGTTGCTACCCGGAGCCACGCCCTCGGGCCGCCTGAGTTGGGAGGGCAGGACCACACTGTGTGGAGTTCCTAGGGATACACTTGTGCCCTGCATCCTGAGGAAGAGTGATGCTGGGACCAGTCCTCCTGGAAAGTAAGAGCAGAGAGTCCGGTGCTGCCTCCCCCCTGCTCTGGAGCTCGTGGGGTGGGGAGCTTACACATCTGGGCTGAAAGAAATCAGCGTACTTGGAAAGGCTAAAGGATCCATGCACATTTCTAGGAACATTATTTTTTTCAGGATGTATATGCCAGCATTCCAGAATGAAATGATTCTTCTTAAGTAGACAGCCAGACTCTTGGGTAAAGAGAGCCAGTGCTCTCTCTCACTGGGCTTTCATGAGTTTTGATTGTTCCGTTTATTTGTCCGAGAATTCTTCATAAGGAACAGTTTGGCAGATACACTGCTGTTTATACTTTAATGGACTTGCACAACCAGGAGTATACACGGTTCACGCAGGCTTATTTTCTTATTTTTATCTCTTTGTGTTGTTATGTATAGATAACCAGGACATAATAACAAGGTTACTATAGACTTGGGAAAGCTCTTTTATTTCAGGGTAATTCCAGTTTTACACTTGCAAGGAATTTTAGCTACCAGCCCTGCATCCCCTTGTCTCTGGAGGTGCTTAGGTTGTGTTTGCCGATTGTTAGTCGTTGGTAGCACTAGAGTACCAATGTTTATTATTTATTCATTCCTAAGAATTTGTTTCAGAGAAGGGATTCTTCCCAGTTTTTTCTCACTACTGCCTAATTGAGGTCACTTAAAAAACCGCTTGCAGGTCGATGAGATGGCTCAGCAGATAAAATCTCTTGTTGGGCAAGCCTGGAGACCTGAGTTCAATCCCTGAATTTATGAAAAGGTGGAAGGCAAGAAGTGATTGCACAGAGTTGTCTTCTAACCTTCCTATGTGTTCCCTAGTATGCATGCTTCACCAGCATCATGAACACACACACACAAAGACGACATTGGGCTTTATTTAGAGAATATTCTTGCTGCTCCAAAATGTCATGTCATTTCACTTGTCAGTTTCTTACAGACATAATCTTACCCAGACTGCTAGCGTGGAGATTCAGTTTTGTTTTTAATCTTGTTCAGTTTTCAGTTACATTGTTCTTCCCCCTAAAATAATTTTATTTAGGGTTTTTTTGAGAATTCTCTCTACAGAACCCTGGCTGGCTGTTCTGGGATTCCCTATGTAGTAGAGGCTGGTCTTGAACCTACAGAGATCCGCCTTCCTCTTCCTTCCAATTGCTGGGGTTAAAGACCATGCCCAGCTTCCTCCACAACAATTTTAAAACAATAACAAACTTGAAAAAAGTTCCAAGTATGGTACACAGTTAAGTGCTGTTTTGGACATTTTGAGAGGAAGCTGTTGACCTTATGCCCTGTCACTCTGAATGGTTTAGTGTCAATTTTATGCAAACAAGAATGTTGTCCTACATAATGGCGATGCAGTTATCAAAATAGGAAATTCACGTTGACATAATATTCCATTTAATGTGGGTTTTATTGACTATGTTATTACTCACAAAAATGTCAAAAGAAGCTGGTATATTTAAGTGTTTCATTTTTTTTTATCTCTTTAGTCTCTTTCAGTATGGAACAGTTCCCTCAACTTTTTCATGATCTTGTCACTTTGATGACTATAGGTCAGTAACATTTTTTCTTCATTAATTTATTTATTTGTTCATTTTACAGTCCACTCACAACCCTACTCCCTCATCTTTTGCCAGTCCCAAACTCCCAAACACTTTCCCTGTACTTCCCCCAACCAACCCACCCAGGCACATCAAGTTATATCAGGATTAAGTACCTTCTCTTTCACTGCAGCAAGACAAGGCAGCCCTGGATAAGAATATGGGATCCAAAGGGAGGCAACAGAGTCCAAGTCAGAGACAGCTCCTGCTATAGTTGCTTGGGGACTGACTTGAGGACAAGAAACCCATCAGTTTCATATGTGTAAGAGGCCCAGGGCTAGGCCAGGCATGTTCATTTGTTGGTGGTTCAGTTTGTATGAGGCCCCATAGTCCCAGGTGAGCTGACTATGTAGGTTTTCTTATGGTCTCCTACCTCTCCAATCCTTCCTGTAACTCTTCCACAAGATTCCCAGAGTTCTGCCTAATGTTTGTTTGACTGTGGGTCTGTGCAACTGTTTCCATTATTTCCTGGATGAAGCCTCTCAGATGACAGTTATGCTGGTCTCCTGTCTACAAGCATAGCAAAGATATGATTAAATGACGAAGGCCCAGGCTTTGGGGTACACCATTGCTTAGGGGTGAAAGAAGAGGAGCAGCAAATGCATTTTGTGAACTTGGAAGAGATATTCAGCTCTCCCTAATAGATATTATATTTCTTGTAGGTGATATGAGCCATAATTTTTGTCTAGTTACATGGCTGTATAGAAGAGATTGTTTTCAAATTAAAACGAATTTTTTACATTTCTTTTTTTCTACTTTTTTGTGGGGGAGAGAAGGAGTCATCAAGACATGGACTCTGGGTGTGTAGTCCAGGCTGTTCTAGAACTCGTCCTCAGACTCACAGAGATCCACCTGCATTTGCCTCAAAAGCACTTGGATTAAAGGCTTGCACCACTTGATAAGCAGTCAGTACTCTTAATCACTGAGTCAACTCCAGTGCTTTTAAAATTTTTAACAGATATAATCATGTGACTATGTCTACATTAGTTGAATATAAATAGAATGATGAATATAATGTTTCAAAAGTGTTCTAAGGGGATAATGGTGTGTATTCCCTCCTAGCCTTTCTTTAGCTGAGACTGGAGATTGGCTGGGAGGTGGTGGCTCATCTTTAATCCCAGAATTTGGGAGGCAAGGCAGAAGCATTTGGATCTCTGCATTAACAGCCATCCTGGTCTATAGATCTAGTTCCAGGACAGCAGGGAAACCTACACAGAGAAACCCAATCCAAGCAAGCAAGCAAGAAATGGACTGGAGATGTAGCAGCCATCTTGGGTAGGATAACTAATGACAGACAGTAGGGTTGCCATAGCAAGTCTAGATAGCTGCTTTGTGGTTTGTTTTTCTTTGTTCTTAACACGATAAATAACAACATTATATGTTTAAAGCAATATAAATCTGAGTTTTCAGTTACATGCTGGCAAAACAGGTACAAGGTGACAGGATGGGTTATCAGGATCCAGGGACATAGATAGTGAAGGAATGTTTTTCAGTGTTATGTGTAACCAATTGAGGGCACCATTGAGAGAAGCAGTTATTGAAAAACTTTGTGATTGAATGTACAGATGATCTACTTATATGCATTGTACAGATAAGGAGAAGACTGTAAAGTCTCCCTCCTTCCTGTGGCCTCCCATTTTTTCTTGTGAGTATTTAACTCCATCATTGAATAGCAAATCATGAACTGCAAGTTAACTCTAATGAATGATGTACTCTTTTAAGAATTTATACATTTTTTTTCAGGTTTTGGTTGTTGTTGTTTGTTTGTTTGTTTTCCCAAGATAGGGTTTCTCCATGCAGCCCTGACTGTCCTGGAACTTCCTCTGTAAATCAAGAATGTTCTCAAACTCAGAGATCTGCCTGTCTCTGCCTCCTGAACACTGCTGGGATTAAAGGTGTGTGCCATCACTGCTTGGCATAAAGAATCATTTTTAACTCTAACTTTCCTTATTTGATTGTTGTTTTTACTAACCAAATTGCAGAATATTGGTAGAAGTAATGATAAGAATTGAGGTTAGCTGATTAAACACTCCCCCCCATGTGAGAAATCTCATTGTGATAGGTATGAACATATGTTTGGAAAACTTTGAATGCGTTTTATTAAAACTTAAAAAGACCAGCTCCATGTACTAGTGTGGTCTGACTTTTTACTTTCCTTTCTTCCTTCCCTTCCTTCCTTCTTCCTTCTTTGATCTTTATAGCTTGGCTATCCTGGACTCATTTTGTAGACCAGGCTGGCCTGGAAATCAAAAAGATCCACCTGCCTCTGCCTCCCTGAGATGCTGGAATTGTAGGCTTGCACCAAGATGCCCAACTTCAAATCTTTATTTTTTAAAGGACTCAAAGACATTGTATGAGTAGTTAATAATGCTTGATAGTAGTTAATAATAAGCCTCACCTGGGGCCTTTCTGTCCTTCTAAGCAGTCAAGATTACACACTCTGGTTTTTCTAGAATTCTTGCCTTATTGTTCTTTTATTTTCACTATGGACCTTTAACAGTTTAAAAGAATTAGGTATTCATAATCTTTGGAGATGAATATAAATTTCAAGGTGATTTTTTTACATTACTGTTTATTATTATCATTTATTACAATTTATTCAAATTGTACTGTGGCTGTGCCTCCTCCCTCATCTCCATCTGCTCACATCCTCCTTCCCTCTTCTGTGCCTAAGCCCCTCCCCTAGCCCACTGATAGGCAAGATCCTACTCCCCTTCTATTTGACCCTAGCCTATCATGATGTTTTATACAAGTCTCCCTCCTATTGTTGCACACATATTATTACAGTTATATAACCATCTATCTCACATCTATTATCTGTCTATCTATCATCTTTGTCATATATCTATTACACACACATATTGTTGTGAAAATCTGTTATTTCTTCCAAAGAAACATGGTTCAAAAATTGTTCAAAAACTATGTTTTAAATCAAAAGTAATCCAATCAAAAATGGGGACAGAGCTACACATAGAATTTTCGGTAGAGGAATATCTCAGAGAAACACTTAAAAATGCTCAATGCCCTTAGTTATCAGAGAGATGCAAATCAAAATGACCCTGAGATTTCACCTTACACCCATCAGAATGGCAAAAGCTCAAAAGACTATTCAGGCTTGTGGTCCCCCTCAGCTACAGACCAGGATTATGGGCAGCCAGGGTATATGAGATCCCATCTCAAGAAAGAAAAAAAAAACAGTGAACTACTGTGCAGTGATGAACAGAGAAAGTGGCAGAAGATTTGATGGACTTGGCAGTAGGGTTAGCAGGAACTGCAGCAGGTCGATGGGCACAGCAGCTTGGCAGGCACAGTGAGGGTTCTTAGGCACAGTAGTAGTCTCCAGTGCAGGGCAAGCTCATGCTGTGTCCACCTGTCCATCTCTCTGTCTGTCATTCTCAGTTTTTAAGTAGCTTTATTTTATTTATCTGTGTGCATGTGGGTATACATGCCTGGCAAGGGCCAGAAGAGGGTAGGAGATGCTCAAGAGCTAGACATCATTGTGATCCACCTGATACAGATTCTGGGAGCCTAATGCAGTCCTCTGCAAGAGCAGCATGTGTCTTAACTACTGATCTATATCTTCAGTCCAGTTCTCTGGGTTTTGATGGGACAAGCAGTTGGAAACATGAAGCCCAGGTTGGTCTGGAACTCATCATCCTCCCTCAGCTTCTTGTCCTCCAATTACAAGCCTGCACCTTCATGCCTGCCAGTCTTTTTCTTGAATGGTTTCAGGTCCACATTTTGTGTTCCAGGCCACAGACTGCAGATAACAGTGAAACTGACTTTAGCTCTGTGTCCCTGAGGGTGTACAGACAGAGTGTTTCCTCTGTTGTTAGGGCGAGGCTAGGGTAGAACTGCCACCCTGCTAGAAATTTAAGAATCATGCTGGGACTGTTTTGTCTAGTGTTGATCTGTGGATCCCAGGTTTCTGTAGATCTGAGGTTGGAGCTCTGTGCCTCAGTACCCAAGTGGTAATCAGCAGCAGGTAAGTGCAGCAGTCATGCATACAGCAGGATGCTAGATCCTGGAGCCAGTGGGAACCCAGAAACTTTTCCTGAACTGCTGTCCTGAGTTTGGAACTGATGTTTCCCCCACCCTATGGTTACCTCCCAACAGGGTGACCCAGTCTGTCCTGTTTTCGGGTCCACAGTTCAGTCTAGGATGTTGAGTAGAACAAACAGGAGCAGGTAAGTGGCTCTATGCTGCTGACTGGGCATCTGAAGGAACCCAAAAACTTTTCATTAGAAGTTGTTGGGGGAGTGTGGTGGAATTCCACTGGATGCCCTGAGGTTGGACTTGATGTTTCTTTCACCATGGGGTTTCCTCCCAACAGGAAACCTGGTCCCTGGTGCTTTGGTACCCACAGTTCTGTGTGGGACAGTGATTTGGGCATACAAGCAGCTCTCTGGCCTGAGCACCTTCTAGAGCCCAGACCTTTTTCAGGGATTTTCTGGGTGACCTGAGGTCAGTCCTGATTGCTTCCTACTCCATGGGGTTTTCTATAGCCTGGAAATCCCAATCTCTGGTGTTGTGGGGCCCACAGTACAGTCTGGGATGGTGACCAGAGCCAGAGCACAGTCATGTGGCTCTGGGCTGGTGACCTATTGCCTGCAGGGACCCAGGAAATCTTCCATGGTTTATCTGGGTAGCCTGAGAAAAGAAGCGATTACTTCCCACTCCATGGGGTTTGTTCTTAACTTGGAAACACAATTGCTGTTGTTTTAGGGCTCAGAGTTTGGTCTGTTGCTTGCTGTGTAGTCACTGCTCTACTGCTCTGCAGAAACTGTCCTCTTGGTACCACCATCTTTGATTCTCCTTTCTTTTATTAAACATTTTTTTAATTTTTCTTTTCTTTTTTATTTTAATAATTACAGTTTATTCACTCTGTATCCCAGCTGTAGCCCCTCCACCACCCCCTTTCAATCTCACCCTCCCTCCCTCTTCTCCTATGTCTCTCCCCCAGTCCAGTAATAGGGGAGGACTTCCTCCCCTTCCATCTGACTATAGTCAATCAGGTCTCATCAGGACTGGCTTCTTTGTCTTTCTCTGTGGACTGGAAGGATAGTTCCCCACTCAGGTGGAGCTGATCCAAGAACTAGCCCATGAGTTCATGTCAGAGATGGTCCCTAGTACTATTATTGGGAACCCTCTTGGATACAGAGACGCATTGGACTATTTCTGTGTAAGGGTTCTAATTTATCTCCATGCATGGTCCTTGTTTATCATATCAGTCTCAAAAAGACTCCTGTGCCCAGACCTTTTGATTCTGTTGTTCTCCTTGTGGAGCTTCTGTTCCATCCAGATATTTCTATCTTCCCCTTCTATCATAACATTCCCTGCACTCTGCAGTTTAGCTCTGAATCTCAGCATATGTTTTGATACCCTGCTGGGTAGAGTCTTTCAGAGGACCTCTGTGATAGGCTCCTGTTATTTCTCAGACAATTAGGAATAGTGATACCTCAAGATCCAGCTATACCATGCCTAGGCATATATCCAAAAAATGCTCAAGTATACAACTAGGATATTTGCTCAACCATGTTCACAGCAGCTTTACTTGTAATAGCCAGAAGCTGGAAACAAGCCAGATATCCCTCAGTTGAGGAATGGATAAAGAAATTGTGGTACATTTACACAATGGAATACTACTCTGTAGACCTAGGGAAGGTAATCAAGAAGGAAGTCCATGGTAAGATGCTTAATCTTTTCTTTCTTTATATCTTTTTTTTTTTTTTGAGCAAGGGCAGTTACCCAGACTGAACTCAAATTTTTGCTCTCTGGTTTTGTTTTTCTAATTCGTTTTTCTTTTATTAATTATTTTTAATTTTTCACAGTTTATTCATTATATATCCTGACTGAAGGCCCCTCCCTCAACTCCTACTGGTCACATCCTTTCTCTTCCCTCTATCCCACTCAAAAGGTGAGTTTCCCTCCTCTGCCATCCACCCATGTCTTATCACAATACTACTCAGCTATTAAAACAAGGAAATAATATTTGTGCTCTTATTACTTCTCCATAGGCCACTCTGCTCATGTCAGAAGACTCCATACCCTGAAGCTTGCCTGCAACCTTACTGTGAAATTAACACTAAGTATAACTCATTTTACAGAGTCCCACACACAAGACAATGTTTAATTGACCATCTCACATCCAGAAACATGTGAAATATGAAATGCTATGAAGTCTGAAACATTTGATCACACGCATTTCAAAGAATTTGGTTCTCCTTCTGTCTAGAGGAACCACCTCAGGAAATAAGTTCAAATTGAATTCCAGAAAACAGAGGCTATATACCCCTTGGGAAATGATTGGGATGCTCCATGGATAGGTGTATATAATCGTTCAAAACTAGGTACTTCAAGAATGCTTGATTTGCATTAGATAGCACATTCCTATCATATGAACAAGAGCATAGATCCTAATCATCCTATATTTAAAAGGAGGAGAGAGTTAGCAGGGATCAGTGTCAAAAGCCATCTATCAAATTTGGCTAGTAGCATCTATGTCTAAAGACACTCCCCAGTTGAAGTCAGGCACAGAAAACTCACCCTTACATTGTTACACAACTAGGCCAGCACCAGGGTCATACATGGAAGAGAAAGCCTCCTCCTTCACATCTCAAAATTCAGTCTGGGTTGTGATGGTTTTCAATAGAACCCCTGGAACAATATCTATGTATACACAAAGAAACTTCTACAGGTTACCACTATTATATTACTCTCAGAGAACTTCCTGGCTGGTGTTAGTTCACCATTCCCTACATATTCATCCACTGGACTGAACTTTTCTTGTCTAAAGTGAGGCAATGGAAAACAGTAAATATTGAGAATCAGATTTATCAATAAGTCTTCCCTAAACACATTTTATAATACTTTTGCATGTAATTGATATTCACCATTCATTGTATTCTTTTTAAAAATAATTTTATTTGCTTTAAATTCCAATTGTAGTCCCACTCCCTTCTCTCCCCCATTACTACCCTCCATTCCTATTGCCCCTCTTCCCTCTCCCCTTCCCCTTCACAAAAGGGAAGTCATTTCCATTGAGCTAGTTTTTCAGTTCTGTTGGATCTCAGTAGACCAAAGAACACAAAGGCCTTTCCATATTGGTTATAGTCAAAGAATTCCTCTCCAGTAAGGATACTTTTATGATGATGATGACTCTAGATTTGTGCAAGGCTTCACCATTTTAACACATTCAAAAGCTCTCTCCAGTATGAATCCTTTCATGATGATGAAGATTATACAAATATGGAATGGTTTCACCATGTTAAAACCACTGTCCATTAGGATTTCTTTCATGATTGTGAGGATGATTCTGAAGTGCAAAAGTTTTTTCACATTGGTTAAAGTCAGATAGATTCTTTCCAGTATGTTTTCTTGTATGTATTAGGAGATGTTATGTGCAAAGGCTTTGCCACACAGTTAATTCATATGGTTTCCCTCCAAAATGTGTTGTTGTCTTAGGAGATGACTGTAATATGCAAAGGTTTTATCACACTAATTATCCTCACCAGGCTTCTCTCCACTGTGCGTTTTTCATGTTTCCAGAGACAGCTGTGCAAAGGCTTTATCATATTGGGTATATTCATAAGGTTGCTTTCCAGTATGTGTTCTTGTATGGCTTATGAGATTATTGTGGCGTGCAAAGGCTTTACCACACTCATTACATTCATAAGGTTTCTCTACATTGTGTGTTCTTTTATGGCTTATGAGATGACTGTTTTGTGCAAAGGCTTTACAACACTGGTTACATTTATAAGATTTCTCTCCAGTGTGTGTTCTTTTATGGCTTAAGAGAGTACTGTTTTCTGCAAAGGCTTTGCCACACTGGTTACATTTGTAAGGCTTCTCTCCAGTGTGTGTTCTTTCATAGCTTATGAGATGACTGTTTTTTGCAAAAGCTTTACCACACTGGTTACACTCATAAGGTTTCTCTCCAGTATGTGTTCTTTTATGCCTTATGAGCTGACTGTTTTTTGTAAAGGCTTTACCCCATTGATTACATTTGTAAGGCTTCTCTCCAGTGTGTGTTCTTTCATGGCTTATGAGAACAGTGGTATGGTGGAAGGATTTACCACATAGAGTGCGTTTAAAAGGTTTCCCTCCAGTACAATTGCTTTCATGCCTGCAAAGATAATTGGCACATGTGAAATATTGACCACAGTCATTTGATTACACTAATAAATATATTTATCTATGTGAATCAATTTTATAATTTGGTCTAATGATAAAAAGAATAATCAAATCTTAAACTTTTATCATTTTATTTACATTCATGGCATTCCCCTTCATTATGGGTATTTTTGAAGATCTCTGTGATGGTAAGAGCATTTATTATGTGGTTCACTTTAATAGCATCATTTTTCTATAAGAGGTTTTCTCATGTATATGAAGAGTATTGTAAGAATTCAGAGTTTTACCAAAGCAATCCCATTCACAAATTTTTGTACGGTATGAATGACTTCATTTACAAAGTGAGCCAGGACAAGCAGAAGAAGTTCCAAATTTCTAGCATTCATAGGTATTTTCAGCAGTATGATTTTGCTAATGAATTCTCAGTGAAGTTGCAAAACCAATTAACTGTTACCTTTTATCACATTCAGAAAATCTACTCAGAGTGGGGACTTTTACAAAATTAATTATTCTTGGAGAAACATAGTTACACTGCTTCTTTCAATATCTCTATGCTCATGTGTCTTATAAACATTGTGACATATGATATACCAATTTAAATTACAAGAATAATAAAAGATTTCCACATTGAATTAACACTTTTTTTTTTGTTGTTCATCATAGACATGTCATATAGGGATTAAGGTTTCTCCACAATTTTATTATTGACTCTCAGAAGCTGCTCCTTTCACTAAACTTTACAGTGTTACTACATGAATATGTGTAACACTGGTTGTACTATGAAATATCTGCTCATTAGAAGGTTTTGAAACATACTGATCACCTATTCAATGTGTATACCTCTTACAATATCTGAGTAGATAGAATGAGACTAAACAGATTGGCAGTTTAACTCAGTAGCTGTAATGTCTATATGATTTCAATGGTATTTTCTGTTACAACATTATTTTATTTTCTTCTATCTTAGGGGAGTACCTTGCAAACACAAATCAGATACCTGACATTGAGGTACGTGGAATTATGAGATTTTAATGATCATCAGTACACTTAAAGCAGTGCACTTTTTACACTGTTGCTTTTCTTTAAAACCTCCTGGACACAGCCAGGTGTGCTGGTACATTCCTTTAATCCCAGCATTTGTGGAGGCAGAAGCAGGCAGATCTGTGTGATTTTGAGATCACATTGTTCTAACAAGCAAGTCTAAGTCAAGCCACAGCTACACAGAATAAAAAAACTATTTCAAAAACAGAAAATAAAAAGCAGCCAACAAACAAACAAACAAAAAAAACCAAACTTCCAGGACACATTAAAATTTCTTAAGATTCATATCTATATCAGTGTGCACATAAAGTTACCTTTTATTACTCGTAGAACTTTGAAAATGTTCTTCAATGGTATGGTCTTCCAAATTGTATCCTAAAATAGAGTACCAGAAAATATATATGACTGGAAATATCATATTATTATTAAAGCAAAACTTAAATCACTATCTTCTATGACCCTTAGAACCATGCCTGATTTAGTCACCTCATTCCTCCTCATTCTCAATTGGAATCATAGAAAAGGATAAATAACAAAGTAAGACTTGTCTCCTTATTTTAAAAGTGAAAGAAAATTTGCTGTCTTACCTATAGCAGTGAGGTTTTTACAGGTCTCTAGCATCACATCATTGTAGAGTTGTTTCTGTGATGGTTCCAGCAAAGCCCACTCTTCTTGGCTGAATTTCACATGCACATCATTGAAGGTCACTGAATCCTAAAATATGCCATGCATTTGTACAACAGAAAGAGTAGCAACAATATTAATTTATACTTCATTGGCAATAGAATCATATAATTCTAGTGCTGCTTCCATTTATTTTCTGACACAGAAGTGCTAGTGTTAGATAGTTGGGTGTTGTGCATGAGGTGAACAAGAGGAGAAGAAAAAGCTTAAAGGTTAGATTGTAAGGAAAACCAAAGGCATGCTTTGGAAACCTTTGTTAAAGGTGTTTCATTAGTTTGTAAGGCATGAATATGAATTAGACATTAGTTGGGTTCTTGAGTAATGTATGAATCATCTTTAGTTACTTGAGCAAGTAGGTCAGGACCCTGTCATGAGACAGGTAGAAGGAAAAAACACAGTCATCATATTTTATCTAGCAACAAATGAGATGTGGCTATCAGGTGACAGTGAACAGATGGGTGGTGTCAGTCAAAAGACAACATGGCACTGGATATCATGTTTTGACCAGGGATCAGAGATGTGGCATACCAGTATATGAAAATGGGGGCTCATATATTTGTGGAGGGGAAATTGTACTACAGTGAATAGATGGATAAAAATAATGTGAGTGGCAAGCAACAATAATCATAGCTGATAACATCATATTTCTGAGTTCCCAGACAAAAGAAAAGGCATAGAACACATGATTATTCTTTGATCATTGTTTTGTATATTTTCCTTTTTAAATCATGTATAGGCTATAGTTTAAAATAAAGATTAAAACTTTTCTATTAAAAAATAAGTGTGAATGTTATCACTAAGTCATTTTAGAATAAAACGGAATAAAAAAGTTTAACTGTGCCATATCTGAATAGGATAGAGGTTTGGAATACTCATGGCAATTAATGTGGACAAAGACAAACAGAGAGAAGAGAGCAAAATAGAAAGAGAGAGACAGAGACACACAGAGAGAAATTAACAGATGAACAGTACTAAGTACACATCAGAGAAATATGAACAGTTACTAACTACAAAAAAAATGATGGACAAGCTGGGTATATTCTGTCATGCCTTTAATTCCATCACTCAGGAGGCAGACACAGGTATATATTATTTAATTGGATGCCAGCATGATCTATACAAAGAGTTCTAGGACAGCCAGACCTATATAGTAAGACAGAGTCACCCCTTTAAATCAATAAAACAAACATAAAACATGGAAAGAACTGAGAGGTGTTTACTGAAGCTTCTACAAGGAATTATACATTCACTCCAGTTGTGTATTCAATTTTCAGAAATCTACAATGCCCTAGCTTAAACTGTAACTTTAATAAGATCTTACTAAAAGGAATGCATGTTTAAATAGCTAAAAATAGAAAGATGAAAATATTAGCAATGTAAATGATGATATATGTAAGCAACATAAGGCAGGAGAGATGGCTCAGCAGTGAGGAGCTCTTGCTGCTCTTGCAAATAATTGGTCTGAAATGTCAGTGTTTAACTGGGACCCACTATTATCAATTGCTATAAGTTCATAAGTTCTGAACACATCTTTGGACTACTGTGACGATCAGGCACACAAGAGGTTCATATTCATGACTTCAATCAAAATACTCATATTCAGTAAAAATTAAAAACAGATTCCAGATGGTAGGGCTGATTGCATACTGATCAGTGGGGTAACAGAGACTGCACAGTGACAAATAGTTGGAACAGTTGGTCCCTAAACAACATTGACTGTGTTTACCAGGTGATAAGAAACCCAATGATGAGAAAAACAATTGGGTTCAACCTCAGAGCACCCAGCTAATCCCTGGAAAATTTCCTGGGCTGTTTTGGCAGGAATAAAGTTTTCAAGAAAATAGACCCAAGAAGTGTGTCCTGATCACCTTCCCAGGCTGAACTGTGTGCCCCAGAGCACAAGAGACTGGGAGTCCCACTCTCAAGAAAAACCCACAGGGAAGGAAGCAAGTGGGACTGACTGAATGTCATCCAGTCTATCCATGGAAAAGGTCCTGTAGACTTGCAGGTGCACAGCAGCCAGCCCTGAGTGGGACTTCAGCCGCCAGACCCACGTAACCAACTCTCCATCACAGACAGAACTGTGTGCCCCAGGGAACTAAAGGATGGGTTTCCCTGTAGAAAGAAAACCCCACAGGGAGGGAAACAGCAGGTCCCAGCTTAGAGCACTCAGCTGACCCTCCCACCACCACTACCACCACCACTACCACGACCACATATGGGAATATTATCGGAAAAATTTTCCAGGTTCCTGTCCAGTCACCAGCTTGGAGCCACCATTCGCAAGCAAGTGCCTATGCACTCTACACCCCCCAACAGTACAGACTGGATCTTTCTGTTGGGAGAAAACGCAAAGGTGGGGGAAATATCTGGCCCTACTTTAGGACACCTAGCTCCAGAAAAGTTTCTGGTTATCTACAGGCTCCAGACTCTAGCCTCCTGCTGTACACATGAGAGTGGTGCTCACCTGCCACTGATTACCACCTGGGTACTGGGGCACAGAGCTCCAAAATCAGACCTACAGAAGCCTGGGTTCCCTGAGAACAACCCCCAGATACTGCTCCAAGGGACAACCAGTTATCCCTAACTAAACTGACCAAACCATGGGGTACCCAGATTACAGCTTCAGCTCACTAAATTTACAGCAAGAACCCCAGCATCAGGGCAGCTGTCTCCAGGATTTCTCTGGGTGAGAAGAGAGCCCCCTTGACTAACATGGAAAATTTCCACTAACGTCTGTATGCCTAAGGTGAGCTGTGACAATTCCTGAAAAACACCTGTCATTCAGTGACCGTACCCCAAAAGCTAAGGAAGCCTCCTTTGAAAAAATTTTCTTCCTGCCAAAGGGATTCTCCTTCTCCCCAGCACAGGATTCTAGGAACCACCAGAAACTAACACCCAACACCTAAGATAGCCAAATGGATAGAGGCCAGCATAAAAGCTCAACCAACAAAAGACAGAGCAAAATGGCATCTCCAGAACCCAGTTATCCAGGAGCAAGCAGCCCTGGATACCGCAGCATAAAAAACAATTTCAGGCCAATTTCCCTTATGAACATTGATGCAAAAATACTCAACAAAATACTTTGCAAACCCAATAAAAGAACACATCAAAGATATCATCCACTACAACCAAGCAGGCTTCATGGCAGGTATGCAGGGGTGGTTCAATATACAAAAATCCATTGATATGATCCACCATATTAACAAATTGAAAGAAAAATAAACACATGATAATCTCCTTAGTTGCTGAAAAAGCATTTGAAAAAATCCAGCATCCATTCATGTTTAAAGTATTGGAGAGATCAGGGATAAAGGGCACATACCTAAACATAGTAAAGGCAATATACAACAAGCCTATAGCCAACATCAAGCTAAATGGAGAGAAAATTAAAGCAGTCCCACTGAACTCAGGGACAAGGCAAGGCTGTCCACTCTCTCCATATCTCTTCAACATAGTTCTTGAAGTCCTTACTAGAGCAATAAGACAATTAAAGGAGATCAAAAGAATACAAATTGGAAAGGGAGAAGTCAAAGTATCAATATTTGCAGATGATATGATAGTATACCTGAATAACTCCAAAACTTCTACTAGGGAACTTCTACAGATGATAAACAGCATCAGTAAAGTGGCTGGATACAAAATTAATTCATAAAAAATTTAGCCCTCCTGTACACAAAAGATAAAAGGGCTGAGAAAGAAATTAGGGAAACAACACCCTTCGCAATAGCCTCAAAGGACATAAAGTACTTTGGTGTGACCATAATCAATTAAGTCAAAGACTTGTATGAAAAAACTTCAAGTCTCTGAAGAAAGATTAGAAGAAGATATCAGAATATGGAACTATCTGATACTCATGGCTTGGCAGAGTTAACATAGTAAAAATGGACATCTTACCAAAAACAATCTACAGATTCAATGCAATTTCCATCAAAATACCAACAGAATACTTTACAGACCTTGATAGAAGAGTTCTCAACTTCATATGCGATGCAATGAAAGCAGTCCTAAGAGGAGTTTGAATAGCAACAAAGGCCATCATAAGCTATTGGAGACATCTCATACAAGCAACTTAATGGTATACCTGAAAGACCTAGGAAAAAAGAAGCAGACACACCCAGCAAGAGTAGACCACTAGGAAAAAACAAACTCAGGGCTGATATCAATAAATTAGAAACAAAGATAATAATTCAAAGAATCAACGAAACCAAGAGCTAGTTCTTTGAGAAAATAAAAAACACAGACAAATTCTTAGCCAAACTAAGTAAATGGTAGAAAGATACTATCCAAACCAACAAAGTCTGAAAGAAAAAGATATAATAGACACTGAGAAAATCCAAAGAACCATTACCTTTTATGTCAAAAGCCTATATGCCCCAAAATTTGAAAATCTAAATGAAATATACAATTCTATTTAAAATCCACTTAGCAAAGTTGAATCAACATCAGGTAAAGATATTAAATAGTCTTATAGTAAATAAGGCAATAGAGGCATCCATCAAAATACTCCCAACCAAAAAAAAAGCCAAGGGCCAGATGATTTCAGAGCAGAATTCTACAAGACCTTCAAAGAAGAGTGAATACTGATATTCTCCAAATTATTTCATAAAATAGAAATGGATGCAACATGACCAAATTCCTTTGGTGAGACCACAGTCAACTTGATAAATCCTCAAAGATCCCCAAAAAGAAAGAGAACTTCAGACCAATCTCTTTTATGAACAATGATGTAAAGATACTCAATAAAATACTTGCAAACCAAATCCAAGAACATATCAAAGGTATCATCCACCATGACCAAGTAGGCTTCATCCCAGGCATGCGAGGGTGGTTAAGTATATGGAATCCATCAATGTAATCCACTGTATAAACAAATTGAAAAAAGCCATTTTGTTAGATGCTGAAAAAGCATTTGACAATATCCAACAGTTATTCTTGTTTAAAGTCTTGGAGAGACCAGGGACAAAGGCACATATCTAAAAAGAGTAAAGATAGTATACAGAAAATATACAGAATATATACAGAATAGTATATAGCTAACATCAAACTAAATGAAAAGATTGTTAAGTCAATTCCACTGGACTTGGGGAAAAGACAAGGCTACACACTCTCTCCAAATCTCTTCAATACAGTACTCAAAGTCCTATCTAGGGCAATAAGACAACTAAAGGAGATTAAGGGGATACAAAGTGATAAGGAAGAAGTCAAAGTATCTCTATTCACAGATGATATGACAGTATACAAAAATGACCCCCAAAATTCTACTGTAGGGAACCTCAAAAAAATACACTCCTGGATGCCAAAGACAAATGGACTGAAAAAAAATAGGAAAATAACACCCTTCACAATAGGCAGTAAAAAAAAATGTATTTTGGTGTTATCCTCAACAAGCCAGTAAAAAGCCTATATGAACACCAACAACAACAAAACCAAAAACTTCAAGCCTCTGAAGAAAGAAATTGAAAAAGAAACCAGAAGATAGAAATATCTCTCGTGCTCATGGATCAGTAGGACCAACATAGTAAAAATTGCCATCGTAACAAAACAATCTACAGATTCAATGATATTCCCATCAAAATATCAACACAATTCATTAAAGAACTTGAAAGAACAATTCTCAGCTTCATATGGAAAAATAAAAAAGCCAGAATAGCTAAAACAATCCTGTACAATAGGAGATCTTCAGGAGGTATCACCATTCTTCATCTCAAGCTCTATTATAAATCAATAGTAATAAAAACTGCATGGTACTATAATAAAAACAATTAGTGGATCAATGGAATTGAAGTGAAGACACATAAATAAACCCACACACCTATGGCCACTTGATTTTTGACAAAGAAGCCAAAACCATGCAATGGAAAAAGGACAGCATCTTCAACAAACAGTGCTGGTCTAACCTGAAGTTTACATGTTGAAAAATGAAAATAGATCCATATTTATCACCCTGCACTAAACTGCAGTCCAAGTTGTTCAAAGACCTCAACATAAAACCAGATACACTAAATCTGTTAGAAAAAAAAGTGGGAAAGATCCTCGATCTCATTCGCATAGAAGGTAACTTCCTCAACAGAACACCAAGAACACTGGCTCTAAGATCAAGAATTAATGAATAGGATCTCATGAAACAAAAAGCTTCTATGAAGCAAAGAACTCTGTCAATAGAACAAAATGACCGCCTACCGACTGACAAAAGATCTTCACCAACCCTTCATACAACTGAAAGAGCTAAAAAACAATATATATAAAGAGCTGAAGAAATTAAACTCCAATAATCCAAATAATCCAATTTAAAACTGGGGTACAGAACTATACAAAGATTTCTCCACAGAGGAATATCAAATGGTGGACATTAAATGCTCAATATCTGTAGTCATCATGGAAATGCAAATGACATTCCATCTTAAACCCATCATGGCTAAGGTCAAAACCTGAAGTGACAGCAAGTTAGTGAGAATGTGAAGAAAGGAACACTCCTCCATTGCTGTGGGAGTGAAAACTTATACAACCGCTTTAGAAATCAATCTGATACTTTCTCAGACAATTAGAAATAGTGTTACTTCAAGACCCAGCTATACCATTTCTGGGCATATATCAAAAAGATGCTCCACCATTCAACAAAGATATTTGCTCAACTGTGTTCATAACATCTATATTCATAATAGCCATAATAGGGAAACAAACTATATGTCTCTCAACCAAACCATTGTTTTACAGAAATTGTGGTACATTTACACAATGGAATGCACCTCGGGTATTAAAAAAAAAAAGGAAACTATAAAATTTTCAGGCAAGTAGATGGAACTAGAAATGATCATCCTAAGTGAGTTATTCCAAAACCAGAAAGACATGCATGGTATATACTCATTTGTAAATGGATAATGGTCATAATATAGGATAAACATACTACAATTTATAGACCTAAAGGAGCTAAATAAAAAGGAGGACCCTATGGAGGATGCTTAATTCTTATGCAAAAGTGCATATAAAATCGACACCAGAAGTGACTGAGGAGAGGGAAGAGGATGAGAGCCTAACATACATATCCTCCAAAAGACGCCCAGCAGGGGTTCGAAACAGATGCTAAGATTCACAGCCAAACTTTGGGTAGAGCACAGGGAATCATAGGAAAGAGTGAGAGGATAGAATGTAGAAAGACCCAGAGCTGGCAGGACCTCCATAAGAAGACCAACAAGGACAACAAATCTGGGCCCATGGGGACTTGCAGAGATTGATGGACCCACCAAAGACCATTCATGAAGAGGAAACAGACCCCTGCTCAGATGTAGCTGATAGGCAGCTCAGTCTCCATGTTTGATCCATAGTAAGGGGAGAAGGTGCTGGCTTTGACATGGACTCTGTTGTGTGCTATTTGATCATTTCCCCGTGGTGGAGGGGCATTGCTATGCCACAGAGGAAGAGGATGCAGGAAGTCCTAGTGAGACTTGATAGGCTGGTTTCAGATGGTAGGAGAGGAGGGTTCCCTGTATCTGAGATATAGGAAATGGGATAAGGAGGAAAAAAATGGAGGGTGAGACAAGGAAGAGTCAAGGGAGAAGATTACAATTGGGATGTTAAGTGGATAAATTATTTTTTTAATTTAATTAAGTTATTTATTACAATGTGTTCACTTTGTATCCTTGCCATAGCCCCCTCCCTCATCTCCTGCCAGTCCCACCCACCCTCCTTCTTCTGCTCCTATGCCCTTTCTCTAGTCTCCTAATTGGGGAGGGATTCCTTCCCTTCTAGATTATCAGGTCTCATCAGACCTCATTAAGGTCATCCTCTGTGGCCTTGCAAGGTTGCACCACCCAGGAGGAGGTGATCAAAGACTCAAGTTCATGTCAGAGAATAAATAAAAAAAAACAATTTAAATTAAAAATAAATTAAATGTGAATAAAACAAACAAAATTAAAATAAAACAAATACAACTGGTAAGAAGAGCGTCACACACCTACAATTCAATGACTTGGAAAGCTCAGATAGTGTTAGTGTCATAAATAAAGGGCATCCTAAGAAATTAAATATACTCCCTGCCAAATTTCAAATGCAAGATGTTGATGAAGATCAACACAATAACCTATGCTTACATATACAAAACAAAAGAAAATAAATACCTAAAACTCTATATTCCATGCTCAGCAGCCAATGATGGTGATGTTGATGCCAGGCATGTTGGCCTAGATTTAAGCCCAACACTTGACTTGAGTTAGAGCTGTTAAGTTCAAAACCAGCCTGGTCTACATACAAACTTTCAGGAAACATCCAGGAACTCTGGGACATTATGATAACACAAAACATACTAATAATCAGATTAGAAGAAGAAGGATGAGATCAAAGTTCCAGAAGATATTTTCAACAAAATCATACAAGAAAAATTTCTTAACCTAAAGAAGATGTCTATGAAGGCACAAGAAGCATAAAATCACCAAAGAGACTGGACCAGAAAAGAAAGTCCTCTTAGCACAGAATAATCAAAATACAAAACATGCAGAACAAAGAAAGAATATAAAAAGCTGCAACTGAAAACAAAAACAAAAACAAACCAAACTAACCAACCAGACAAACCAAACCGAACAAAACAAAACAAAAAATAACCCACAAAAACCAACCAAAAAAAAAGAGGCAGATCTATTGGAATTAATCCTGTATTCTCAGTAAAAATGCTAGAAGTTGAACAGCTTAGACAGAGTGCTTCTGACTCTAAAAAACTACAGAAGCCAAGACAAATTACTAACCATGCCCAGAAAGTTTCAATCAGCAAATGAAGAAAAATAAGATGTTTCATGATAAGGTCAAATTTAAACAATATGTATCTATAAATATAGCCCAACACAGGGTGCTAAAACCACCACCACCACCACCACCACCAAAATACCAGGATTTACAATCACTGTTTGTTGATATCTCTTAATACCATTGACCCAAATTCACCAATAAAAAGACACAGGCTCACAAAAATGGATGATAAAACAAAATCCACCCTTCTTCTAAATACATCAAACACAGCTTCACATCAAGATAGACATTATCTCAAGGTAAAGGGTTGGAAAAGATATTCCAAATAAATGAATTAGAATATCAAGCTTGTAAAGAAATTTTAATATCTAACAAAACAGACTTCAAAATCAACTAATCAAAAGATGGCAAAAGACATGACATATTAAAAAAACATCCAGCAATATAACATTTCAATACTTAACATCAATGCCCCTAACCTAAGAGCACCCAAGTTATAAAAGAAACACTTCTGCAGCTGGCATCACATCCTGGCCCTCATAAACCGATAGGAGAAGACTTCAATATATCACTCTCACCAATGGACAGGTCCTCCTGACCAAACTGAACAGAGAAATGGTCCAGATAACTGACATCAAAACACTACCCAAATGATGTTTACAGAACATCCACCCAAACAAAAAGATTGTTCTCTCTTCTCAGCAACACATATATTTTTCTCCATAATTGATGATATACTTGAACTGTGGAAGTCTCAAAAGATATAAGAAACTTTCAATAACCTCCTGCATCCTATCAGACCACTAAGGTTTAAAGCAGCACATCACCAATAACAAAAACAATAGAAAGCTTACAAACTCATAAAAATTGAACAACACTCTATTAAATAAAAATTGGATCAAAACTGAAATAAAGAAATTAAAGACTTTCTAATAGTCGATGAAATGAATACATAAGATATCAAAAGTCATAGTACACAACGGAATTGTTGACCAGAAGACAGTTCATACCACTAAGTACATTCAGAAAAAATAATCAGAAAGATCTCTTAGTAGCAACTTAACAGCACACCTAAATACTCTAGAAAAAAAAAATGAAGTAAACAAAACTAAAAGGAGTAGACAGTGAGAAATTACTGAACTATGTCTTCACTGGTAAAACCAAATGTTACCACAGGAAAAGAAAGGAGGATCCTAACAAAATTGATAATGATTAGATTTTAATAGTGGAGATCTCCTGAATAAGCAGAGGTAACTTTTCATCAGACAGTGTGGTCATTCACTCCAAACTAACTTAATAAAGACTGAAGTTTTTTTTTCTTAAATAAAAAAGATACTTTTGTTGTTTCATATTAAAAACAGTTAAGAGCTTTAAAAAGTTTTAAGTAAATTCTAAGGTATAAATTTTTTGAGTTGGAATAATTTGGAGTGACTATAACATATCTGAGCAGCATGGTGATAGACCATGCATTTAATCCCAGAAGAGACAAGCAGTTCTATATTAATTAGTTGTTTTCTAAATTCAGGAGTTACAATGACAGGGTGTTGGTGGTTCATAGCCTTAATCCCAGCATTTGGGAGGCACGTGCCTTTTCATACCACCTGGGAGGCAGAGGCAGGCACACAGGATTTACACTGACTTTATTTAAAAGCTGCTTGTAAAAGGCAGGCTGAAAATCAAAGTGAATATCCTTTATTATCTAGAAATAAATACACTTTAAGGTATATTTGGAAACTTTCAAAGATTTTTTTAACTTTAATTGAGATATTATACTTTTTCTATTTCGAAAAAAAACATTTTGCTCTATAAAAGATATAACATGCCTAAAAAGCTACAACCCTCACCCCAGAATTAGGGATGGGGCAGGGTTTTGATTTAATCTTTTCAGGAGAATAAAATCATCCAACTAAAGAATATGGAGACCACTGGACACATGAAACTTCTGAAGAAAATGACAGATCACCAAAAAAAATGTGAAAAGAGAAGGAGTAAACTGGCCAACTGGTATCACTCACCTTCATGTTATCTCTTCTGTCTTCTACAGATATAAGTGCAAATTGTCTTTATGTGATTGCTAAAGAACAATCCAAAATCTCTATCTCATATCAGAAAAGCCACCTGGTAAGAAACAGAGGAAAACAGAAAAATAAGGGATGATTCCATTGCCATGAATCTCATAATCTTCTGGCATGATGTGACTTTTGTACTTACTACAAACTTCAATAATCAAGAATGTGTACAGTGTTTGTGAAAGAATAAGGGGGTGAGAAAAAAAAAGCCCAAAAAATAAGCCTAAAATATAGCCAAGCTAACATGAAAAGACATAAGTAACTCCTAGCATGAAAAATTGGCATGGAACCAGAGATACCTTTGATTTTCTAATTAATACAAATTAAATAAACACAGATTTCACAACTGCTACAAGACAAACTCAAAGTGACACCTAAACAGTTATATTTTCCTGACCCTCCAGCTACTACTAACCTCCTTTACAGAGAGTCCTTTTGCTTTAGAAGTCTCTTAAAAAATGGAGGTGATCATAAGCTGGGCTATGGCTTGCAGTCCCTCATGTCCCCTTGTGGGTTCAGGCACAGCCCAGCCCTTGCAGACACTCACACACAAAAAATGATGGAGAATAATTTAGTTTCTGTTTCCTTCTGCATGATTTATGTCACAATATGTGGAATCTTTCCTATCCTCTTATTTAAAACCAGGCACACCTGACAAAATTCTGCATCTCAGAAATTCCTTTTGTACCCTGGAATTGAATTTCCCTAAATCATGCCATTGTGACTGGTGGTAGTTGAAAGGTTAAAAAAATGTAATCAAGTATTGCTGAAAGATGACCACCACCCCTCTTTTCTTCCAGGTTCAAAATGAGTTGTAAAATTTGTTATGCAAATCTCTATGTGGAATACAACATTAATCATTTCTAGAAATGAGACCTTCAGTTTTCCAATCTGTCCACTGCAAAACTTATGCTTGCGTGTGTACACTAGATAGTGATATTATAAGCACCACAATTTTCTACTGCCCAGGCGGCAAAGTCCTCACTTCTCTGGACAATCAACACTCAGGAAGGGTCAGAGGCCAAGGGTCTCTGTCAAGATCACCACATGGAGACCAACAGAACCACAGCCTGAACCACAGTCCATCTCATTCAAAGCAGATCAGGCTGTGATAGCTCAGGAGCCTGCTATTCCTGGCCTGGGGACAATGGCCCCACACTCAGCATGACATGGCCTCTGGTCTCACTCACAGCTCTTTAGAGCTATATCAGAGGAAAATCCCAAAACAAACCCATAAATTACCTCTCACTATTGCTCCTGACTGCTAGGCCTACCCAGAATCCCTCATTAGCTTGAACAATACAGCTGAGTCTTAGGACAGTAGTAGCTCCTCTACCAGTGGATCAAAGATCAAATGATGCTGATAGCAGAGGCATTCTAGCTTTGCCCTAACCCCTATGGGCACACAGAATGCTAATGTTGTTATAAAAGAATGAAAATTCCAATTATTCTATTTTAAAACCTTCCAGTGAAGAGAGGCAGAGAAAGCACCCATCTGACCATCCTACTCACCTCAACTCCAAGAGTAAAAAGCCCCAAAAGCTCACCAGTTCAGATGACAGATCAGGGGAGATAGGCCAAAGGAACCCAAGGCCAAAGGCTTTCTAGCTCAAAGCTCAAAAAGCCCAAAATCTACTATGTTAAAACTCCTTCCACTTTTACACTCTTTCTTAAATACATTTCAGCTGAAAGTTCCACTTACTCTTTAATCCCTGTCAGCTGGCTTCTTGCTTTGCCTCTTGATCTAGGGTTAACATTATTAAATCCTGTGCACAGAGAGCTTTTGAATTAAAGGTATGTTCCAGGGCTGACGGAACCATACCATAATCACCTCTTTAGAATAAACAGAAAGTTGTTGGAATTAAGGTTTGTGTTAGGGCTCAACCATACCAAACAAAGCACAGGTTTTTACTGTTCACAATCTATGGGATCACACTGGGATCAAATATCCTGCAACATCCTTATCTTGGAAATGTTTTAAAATACAATCTTCTACTTTCCCAGGGCACCTGCTCATCTTCCAAGATACAGGTCATTTATGTTGCACATTCCATTACATGATCAGTGTCCAACGCAGTCATCTCTACCTCATATTTGGGAAGTCCTTCAGCCAAACTTTAGTCAAAGCCAAATAGTAACAACCATTAAAGAAACAAATGGCCATGAATTTGAAAGAAAGGAGTAGGTAATGAGAGCTCAATGAAAATGAGAAATAAAACAAAAAGGATATGGCTGTACCTAGGAATGTTGGAATAGAAAGTTTATTATAGATATATGAGAGAACATAGTCAGACACAGGAACATCTGGGACAGTCTAGGATTGACATGAACTTGAGCCATGTGAGAGGAGAAGAGAGCCAGATGAAAAGGGTGGGAAGGTAAATGATAAATGAAAAAGACCAGGTAACCAAAATGGTTGGAATACATAAAGAATGAGAGCTGGGAGGAGGGCAGCTCAACTTCTGAGGTAGAGATCTGTGTATGACACCCATACCTTGTAACAGGAAAAGATTGAGGGATGCTGGGAGAACCTGACAGCCAGGTCTGCTTTGATTGTTAAGTAGCCTCCTTAAAGATTCATCCCAGCATTTGAGACGTAAGAGCAGAGAGGAATGAAAAGGTTGAAATGATTTCATTATAACCTTAAAATTATTTTTAAAAGTTGAAAATGGCCTTATGGTCCAATATTCTTCAGAGACTTTGAATATGTATTAGAGAACACCAAGTATTACTCACAACTTCTTTTCTCAGGTTGTGCATTTTCAAATGTGGGGAGGGGAAACATCCCTGCTAGTCACTACCACAGCAGTTTATCCAGAACTTCTGTTTTGTTTGAACTCATGCAACTATAGAAATTTGCTTCCCAGAAACAAGCTCAGCAACTAATCCATATTCTTGATTCCCTTTGTGTATGACTCCCCCCAAATGTACAGTTTTCACTTTTATTGACCATCTAAAATTGATTACATGACTCATTACCATCTTCCCTTCTCCCCCTCCCTTTCTGTGTTGTGACTACACCAGCTTCAAAGTAGGTTAGTGAACTCAATTCTTACACAGGTCCCTCTTTATTTGTAATTGCCCACCTCTAAAAATTTAGGGTCTTCAGGGGACATTAATTCACTGTTCTATTTTACTTCACACTCACTAGTCAGGGCCCACCTAAAAAGAGCTGCAGGACTATGTTCTAGGCACTAGGCAGTAGGGGCAGCATTCAGTGTTCCAATAAAGTGTAAACTACATAGCATGTGAAAGGCTGATCTACAGGAGACATTGCTTTAACAAAAACAAATATCAAAGCACTAGGGGAAAAGGAATGAAATTCTTAATGACTGGATTATCAAAGAATATTATCTAATAAGAGACTAGAGCAGTAATGCATCAACAAAATAAAATTTAATAATACCAACAACTGACTTATTTATTTATTTATTTATTTATTTATTTATTCATATATTTATTTATTGTGGATACAGTGTTCTGCATGCATCTACACTTGCATGCCAGAAAAGAGCACCATATCTCATTATAGATGTTGTAAGCCACCATGTGGTTGGTGGGAATTGAACTCCTGACCTCTGGAAGAGCAGCCAGTGCTCTTAAACTCAGAGTTGAAAAAAAAACACATAGCATACTGACTTTGAAAAACACAGGCCATTCTCTTGTAGAGGGAAAGCCATTAATAAGATACTGTTTGATGTTATCCCTGTGTACAATATTAGCTGCTGAGACCTGTAACCTGACAGACACAGCTTAAGCCCATAGCCTGTGTCTCAAATTTGAACTGACAGAACTGTGTCAATGAGGATTGTACATATGGGCATAGGACAGTCCCTTAATTTGAAATTCAATATTTACTGGAGCAAGATACCTGACCCAAATTGTACACCCACCAATCTTGTCTGCTTTCATTTGCATTCATGAATTAATAAATACACATTGGGAATTTACAAATTAAAAAGACATAACCCTGACACATTTCTACACAATCCTGGTGAGCAAACATGTGTATCCCGGGATCCTAATCTCTAACAGGTCTGGTTAGCATACTGCGTATCTGTGGAGTGTTTTACAGGCAGTCTTCCCTCAGCTAAATTCTAACTGGTACCACTAGTTTCTCAGCGATAGTAAATCCTTTACATCATCAGTTCTACTCTTCTATATCACAGCTTAATATTTGAGTGCTCTCTGACACAGGACATATAATTTATAACCCCCACAAAATCCAAATGGATCTTTTAGAATGGAGAGACATCTTCAAAGGTCACCAGGAACTAGGCCTAAAAAAGGGCACTTAAATTTCACCAGAATTGTGACTCTATTATAAAGCCACCAGGAATTGGACCATGGGTCACCAATTCCAAATACAAGGTCATAAGATTCCTTACCCAAGGAACAGCCTGAGGATAACAAGAATGGGAAGGTATCTTATCTCAAAGTGGGGCATTTGTGCTGAGCAGTCTACCAACTTTGTAGTAGAACCTTCAGTGACAAAGAAAATACCCAACATTCCTGAGGCATAGAGATAGCTCCCTCAATGTTAGTTATGTTAGCTAGCCAATCACTTTGTAAAAAGCTTGCCCTTGCTGAATGTCAACCAATCCTGTAACTATTAAACCAGAACTTCCTGGTCCTTCCTAAAACCCCAATCAAAACCCTGCCATGCACCTGCTCAGGGCTCTCTCTGATCCACTGTGTTTGTAAAAATGGAGAGACCCAGCATAAGCCCAAATAAAACTCTTTGCTCTTGCATATGTGGTCTGGCTCCTGATGATCTTTGGTCACCCTAAGATCTGGCCATAACATATGGGTTCTTATATTGGATCCCCAAGTCTCCCAAGCACCCCAGGCACATGGAGCTGAACAACAGCCAGTAAATGAGCACTCTGTCTGTATCTGTCTGTGTCTTTCTCGGTGTTTCTCTAGTTTGTTTTTTTGGGACTCAAGGCAAAATGTGTAATATGTGTCGTCAGAAAGGTTAGAGCTGATGCTCTGGACAGCTGTGGGCCACAGGGGGTCTGGAAGACTTTCCAGATCCCCCCAAAAGGGTACATCTGTAAAGGGAGTTGAGCACCGAGTTTTCTTTGATCTCTGGATCTTTGGACAAGGATAATGCAGATAGCTCCTGCAGCAGAGATTCACTGATATCCTACTTTCCTTTTCCACTGCAGGAGTGGTGGGATCTGCTGTCTGGCTCTGTGTATTTTTCTGCTGCACAAGCAATGGGATCTAGTCTGTGTCTTGTTTAACTGTTTTGACTCTCGCTGTCATTTTTTGTCTCTGGGACTGACTGAGGACATGGGACAAAATCCTTCTATCCCCCTAGACCTGATTTTTTTCCCATTTCAGGAGGCTTGAGCCATGCTTCACAGTCTCCAGTGAGAGTGGCAAGAATGTGGCAAGGGATTGATACAGTATGTGGAGCTCAGGATTGGCACCTCTGCCAATGTTCTCTGGTCTCTGGTCTGGCAGATCTTATCCACTACTCTGGCCTCGGGTCTGGCAGAGTGTGTCCCCTGCTCTGGCCTCTGATCTGGCAGAAATTTGCTGCTGCTGTGGTCTCTGGTCTGGCAGAGTTTGGCTGGTGCTTTGGGCTCTGGTCTGGTAGACAGAGATCAACAAATATGTTGCTGCACCATTCTCTGGTCTGGCTGAATGCAGGTCATCATTCCAAACTCGGGTGTAGTTGGATGGAGCCTGATTTGGGGGTAGGTCACCACTAATGGAATAGGATAGAGGGCCCATAGAGAGACAGGCCACTGTTCTGAGTTTTTGGTATTTTTTCTTCCATTCTCTTCAAGCGCATTATACCCAGTACATTTTTTTTCCTTTGTTGTACTTTTGTGATTTTGTTTGCTTGTGATGGTCTCAGTGGGCTGGTGATCAAACAGCTGTGCTCCATTGTGACTTTGCCTTCCCCATGCTCCCAACACTACAAGCTGGGGCACCTCTGGTCATCAGTGGAAACACATATTTCCACATATTTGGCGAGGAAGGCTCGGTTGGAGAGGGGTCTGTGTGCAGATAGTCTTTCTGGGCTTGACCTTGTTGCCTCCTTGCTATCTCTATGAGGAAGTTCGGTGACCTGAGGTTAGCTCTAGCTTGGAACAATGACCACCAAATAATGCTCTTAGTTGAAAGGTATTGTAGTTATTACTATTATTATTATTTGGTTAGGGTCCCCTGTAGCCCAGCCCAGCCTTAAACTAAACAGCTATAAGATGACCTTGAATTTCTGATCCTTCTGCTCCACCTCGTATCAAGTGAGGTACACTCCCAATCCCACAAACTTCTTTTTTTTAGCCATAGGTGGCTTCAACAAGGAAGTGAACCAAACTCAAATAGGGAAGGCTTGGCTCCACTGAGTTCCTGGGTCTGAGCCTGTGTACTGGCACTGTACACAGAATACCCACCTGAGCATCTTGATATGTCACTTATTATCATGGCTGTACTTATGAGATTGTCACCTGAGAATGAAAACAATTCTTTTTTAGTTAAGGTCTCATACTGGCAACTAAAAGAATTTTATTAGAAAATCTTAGAAAGCACATGTATGATTGTGGTTTGAATGGGTGGGGAACCTCTGTCAATGTGCTCCCCAAAGTGCTAAAGGTCGTAAGCATGGGGAATGGGGAGGAGTAGATGAGGAATTCACCATGTCTGAGTATCTACCCCTACCCCCCAGAAAATGAGTTGCTTTAATTAATCACCAATGCAAGAAAAAAAATAGCTAGAATGCATTTGAGGTTCAAGGTTTAGAAGTGAGGCTGCAGGGGTCCTTTTGGCAATGCTTTGAAGAACTGCATCCATTCAAGTGCAATGTTTGTAAATTCACACTGAGCAAGGAAGGCAGGGAAGGGAAGGGGAGGGAGGAGAATAAAAAGGAGGACAGGGGAGAAACATGTTCAAACTTTTCCTGTCAAGAAAACGAAAAGAAAAAAAAATCTTAATGAAGTCCCACTTTTTGTATGTGTGCCCAAGAATTTTTTTATCATTATTTATTTAATTATTTGTGTCAAATATTTTTTTAATTTTTTAAACTTTTATTAATTACACTTTATTCACTTTGTATCCCCCCCATAAGCCCCTCCTTCCTCCCCTCCTAACCCCACCTACTTTTCCCTTTCTTCATGAATGATCCTCCCCAAGTCCACTGATAGGGGAGGTCTCCCTTTCCTTCCTTCTGATCTTAGTCTGTTAGGTCTCATGAGGAGTGGCTGCATTGTCTTCCTCTGTGGCCTGAGATCAAAGAGCAGGCCAATCAGTTTATGTTACAGGCAGTCCCTCTTCCCATTACTATGTAACCCACTTGGACACTAACTGTCATGGGCTACATCTATGCAGGGGTTCTAGGTTATCTCCATGCATGGTACTTGGTTGGAGTATGAGTCTCTGGAAAGACCTTGGTGTTCAAATTTTCTCATTCTGTTGCTCTCCTTGTGGAGTTTCTGTCCTCTCCAGATCTTACTATTTCCCACTTCTTTCATAAGATTCCATGTACTCTGCCCAACACTTGGCCATAAGTCTCAGCATCTGCTTTGATAGTCTGCAGGGCAGAGCCTTTTAGAGGGCCTCTGTGGCAGGTTCCGAACTTGTTTCCTGTTTTCTTCTTCTTCTGATGTCCATCCTCTTTGCCTTACAGGATAGGGATTGAGCGTTTTAGTCAGGATCCTCCCTCTTGATTAGTTTCTTTGGATGTACAGATTTTAGTAGGTTTATCCTATATTATATGTCTATATGAGTGAGTATATACCGTGTGCCAAGAATTTTTAAGTTGTGTTTATGTGTACATTCCTTTCATCATATTTACATATATACTCTAAACGTTTGCTGAATAATGGTGTTTCAATGTCGTTCCCACATTTCAACTGAATTATTTTTGGGCACTAAATCTAAACCTAATTCTTATCCATATTTGGAGGTTTTACTTTCTCCAATGTGTGGTTTTATTTTCTTAGTTAACAGTGTGTACACAGTCCCTTACACCAGGGTCATCATATTTGTGTCTCTAACAAAGTAATGAAAAACATTAAATAGTACTAATAATGTTAATGACTAAAATGAAAATAACTGAGTGCATTGTACAATGATCTCAGATGCTCTTTTCAGACAGGACATTTTATGATGAAATTTTTTTCATGAGGCACAAAATGCCTGCTAAGCTTAAGGCTTGTTTACAACATTCTCTTGAAAACAAGGTTCAAGATGAATCCTGAAGTCATAACATCAAATGATGTACAGAGAGGACATAATCACCTTTGCAGATATGGGCTCCTAGGGATAAGTATGGTAGGATTCAAAGCTCAGGACACTTTCTGAGAATATGACTTCTCATAAAACCTAATGAAAAAATTGATTCATCCCAGAAAATGAACATATACATAAAACCAAATACATATAAAGCAGGTAAATGTCAGGAGAAGGACCAGGTTAAAAACTAACACCAAATAAGTATCACTGTTGCTGTATCTGGAATTTCTACCTTATTTGGAATGCAGAGACAAGAAGACTGTTAACTCCTGTATTGAAGGAAGTGCATCTGCATAAAGAAAAGCAATGTTTCAATTCTCCTGTTCTTTTTTTCTTCTCCCCTTCCTCCTCCTTCCTTACCTCCTATATATGAAGCAAATGTTCTACCTCTTAGTTGTATTCCTGCCTTCTGTACAAAACAGGCAGAAACAGATAATCTTTGGATATAATGAAGCCAGATGCTAAATCTCACTAAAGCTTAAAGGAAGTAACTTGTTATGGGATAAATTAAAGAGAACACAGAGAAGGCAACAGGCATAGAGTAGGGTGTCCTAGTAACAGCAGTAACAGAACAAGATAAAAAGACTCCAGGAAAAATTTTTTACAGATGGCACAATGGCTGGCATTAACAAATAAAATGCTACATGCTCCCATCCTTTAGGTGAGAATTCTGTTTTACTATCAGATTATGAAGACTTTGTTAAAGGAATTTACTTTTTAAAAGGTTATTTGTCCTTTCACAGAGAGTTATTGTGAATTAGGTACCCAATACTCTGCTAAGTCCTGAACACACAAAAATGATTGATGTAAACACCACTTTCTCTATAAGCTTACAGTCTTGTGGGGTAATCCACCATAAACAAACCCATAGACCATGCATAGAAATGTATACATCACTATAAATTCCACTATGAAACCTAAAGGAAAGCAAGAGGTACCTAACACCCCAGAAAAGATAAAGAACATACATATTCAAAGGCTGAGAGATGAGAACATTTTAGTTCAGTAGGTGAAATGAAAGAAGGTGAATTTGTTTTCAGTATACTAGGGAAGAAGAATGGAATGATGATGATGATGATGATGATGATGATGATAATGATGATGATGATGATAATAATAATAAAAAGATTAAAGACGGATGGTAGCCATCCCTCTCTGCTGCTGCTGTTTTTTTCATCCTTGCACCCTCTCATGTGACTCTATGCCCTCTAGTGGTGACGGGAGGCAACTTCTCCATCATTTCTCTCTGGAACTGTTGATGGTTTGTTTAATCAGCAGAGCCTGCAGGGCTGGTGGCCTCCAGGGAGAACCCATGAACTGGAGGCTCTGGCAGGGTGACTCCAGGAAGTGACCATGCTTCCTCAGCCCGGTTCTGGATGGAACTCGGAACCCTGGTTGCCAGGTAACGGGAGGCCAGCAGCAGCAACAGCAGCCTGGACAGACCAGCCGGTCCAGAGGAGCTGGAGAGATGAGTCTCTTCTGCTTCCAGACCTCCACGGGCTCAGGTCTCAGAGAAGACAGCGGTGGTCGCCTGTGCCGCTGCTGGAGACATGTGGTGCGCTCCCTGACACATTTCTGGCCTGTTCCCCACTGGGAGACCAAGGTAACCAGGGCCGTCCTGCAGCAGGGAAGCTTTCTGGTCCACCCCACCCCCCATCCACCGCGATCGCAGCCTGGAAGAGTGTTCCTGTTGGGACACTGAGGAACGCTTTTCATGCCTGCTTCCCGCTTAGGTGTAGGGAAATTGGTCATTGGTGCCCCTCGGGGTTTGCACACTTAAAGCCTCCCTCCTACCCTGGTCCTTCCTCATAGCGAAAGGTAGTGAGCCTTCCTTCATGGCATCCTCATGCTCAGCAATGATCACATGGACTATGTGAAGCAGATGATTCCCTATTTGCCCACCTTCTGGCCCTTTATCCAAAGATTGCCACCATCTGGTTGGTTCTGGACCTGATGCTGAAAAGGCAGGAGAGTGGTTCCACCAGGGATCTAGCCAGCTCTCAGATCTTCTCCTGCTGTTTCCCAGGGCCAGTGCCCTGTGCCCTCACAGAACCGGACGTGTGAGTCCCAGCAGCCTGAGTCCCAGGCCAGACCCCTTAAAGTGACATGGCCAAACATGGGTGATTGTGGCAGGGTGGGGCTCTCACAGGTGCCATTCACCTTCCCCAGGGAATCTCACACACCACCATTTCTCATGCCCTGAGCGACCTTTCCCCGTTTGTGTAAAGGATTCTGGACCCCATTTGCACTGTTTGTTATGGATGGAGCCCCTAGCACCCCCACACCCATCCCTGGGAAGATTCTAATAGTTCCTTCTAGATGTCTGGGTGGCTTGGGGACATGGGGCAGTAGGGGTATCACCCCCATGAACTGTCACAGGTATAGATCCTTCAGGCGGAAAAGCAGACAAAGACATGAGTAGGCTTGGGGTGGAGGGGGAGGTGAGCAGGAAGGGGCGTTTAAGGCCAGGGTGGAGGGCCAATTTTGGCCAGGAGCCTCACCTTTGGGGTTCTCTACCTAGGGACTGTCCTCACGACCTAACCTGCTGGTAGAGGATAGAGGTTTCCCACTGGGCTCCTAGGTTTTGAGCAGCAGAGGGAGAGACAAAAAAGGAAAGGCCCTGGGGGATACCAATGCCCCCCCGCAGTTCCAAAGAGAGGCCAGACTCCCGACACAGTGTCCCTTTGTCCTGCTCTCACCCACAGTGCCATCTTCTCGTTCTTGTCCCAGTGGCTGCAGAAATTCCCCCAGGATTTCTCTGGGCCCCCGGACCTGGCCATCGTGAGACGGCTGCTGGACTATGCAAGGATCCATGTGCCCACTGCAGAGTCGGACTGCCAATCTGGGGAGATCCTCCGGGCAATGGATAAGCCCTAGATAAGCTTAAGCCTGAGAAGGAGGAGGAGAATTAGGAGGAGGATGAGGACCCGAGGGAGGCGCCTAGTGAGGTAGCAGCTGATTCCAACCCCGTGTCCCACAGGGGAAGTGTCCTGAAGCTCTGGCCAAGGAAGCAGAGGAGGAAGACTGTCAAATCGACTGTCCTGCGGGTAGGAGAGGGGACTGTGCCTTCCCTGGCATGGAGAGGCCATCTTGGGTTAGCTCACCCCATTCTGCGTGCCTTCAGGCTGCTCCCTTATCCCAGATGACGGCTCACCCCTTTCTTTGCCCAGATCCGGGGCTACTTGGGGCCTCAACTGCAGAGCTGTCCATGCAAGACACCTTGGTGGTACAGGAGAAATGGAGCCTGGTTTTGGAGGCAGATGCTAAGCCCAAAGAGGATGCTGAGATCCTGGATCCCATGGCTGCAGGATCCCCAGTCTTGCCAGAAGCTGGACCAGTGCAACCTCTGGCTTTAGCATCAGAGGACACACAGGCCCTTGTGGACTTGGCGGATGAGCTACTGTTTCTCTCCACTGTAGTGCACTTGGGGGCACCCATTCCCCTGTCCCCGCTGCCCGAGGTAGACATATAGTTCGTACAATTGCCGGCTGAGCTTCATCCAGCGCCTTCTCCCCTTAGAGAAAAGATTCCCTTAATTTTGTATATTTTTAAATTGCTGTTTTTCACTCTTGTGTTATTGTTGTTGGTTTCATAGTATTATTATTTAAAACGTGTTGCTTACTCAACTTAAGTGATGTATTCAGAGATGGGGCCTCCCCATCGGCCCACAGTGGGTGGCTTAGCCAAGGGGTATGGAGCCTGTTTTTGTTGAGAGTTTCCTGCGAGTTGGGCATGTGCATCCATCTATAGAAGATGCTGCCAGGTGTGTAGTTGGTGCGCAGGGGGTCTACTGGGATAGATTGAGCCCCAGAAAAAAAAGCCCAACAGGGCCAGTGCTTGACAGCAGAATTTTGGGGCCACAGCTGGGCCAAGAGCTAGGCTCTGAGGACCAGGACCAGGACCAGGACCAGGAACAGTACCAGGACCCAGCTCTGTGGACACTATCCCTGAGGGGAAAAAAACCCTATAATTTGAGATACAGAGTACATTTTGGGGGATCATTTAAATACATGATATTTCTACATAGCCATGCCTGTTTTAGAACTCAGTTTTGGAGCTGGGCATGGTGGCACACACCTGTAATCCCAGCACTCAGGGAAGAAGAGACTTGAATTTGAGGCCAGCCAGGTCTACAAAGTAGATCTAGGACAGCCAAGACTACACAAGGAAATTTTGTCTAAAAAACAAACAAATAAATGAACGAACAAACACAAAAGAGAGCTAATTGTGTGGACCAAGCTGACCATAATCTCAGAAAGATTAGGTTTCCATGGACTCCCACGTCTACGATGACAGGGATGCATCTCTGAGCAAAGCTAAGATATTTTTAATGACTTATTCTTGAATCAAGGAATGAATGGATAAAATAAGATGTACACAGGTAACATTTTTTTTCTTTTAATGAACAGTAATAAGTCTTCAAATTCTACATTTATTTACAATTGCAAAATCATTTCTGATGTTGTCAGTAAGTGGGTTTTCTCCTTTGCTTTAATTTCATCCATTGAAAAATGTTTGAGTATGTATGTGCCATGAGAGGACAACTTATTGCTGTTTACTATCTGTTTACATCCCATATATGAGTTTTCAACATGAAACCCAAAGAGTCTTTTGACCAGTGAAAGAACTGGCCCTTATTTAGGTTTAAAATTATTTATGTATGTGCTGGTGTGTGAATTTGTACATACAAAGGCCCAAGTATAGAAATATTAGAAAAATTCTATAGGAGTAATATTGGCTACCCAGAAATTGAGCTCAAATCATCAGGCTTAGAAACAACCAAGTATTCCCACTGAGACAACTCCCTGACATTCACTTGTAGATCTGAGACAGTTTTATGAATAAGTCTTTACTCCTAAGAATGAACTAACACATTCCAAAAAAATGACAGCATTATATCATTTTAATTTGTACATAGCATTTATTATTATTATTATTATTATTATTATTATTATTATTATTATTATTTCATGTTCTTCCATCCTTATAGGACAATAGGTTTATAATCTGGATAGAAGACAATGTTTTACTGT